>NW_027518242.1:300000-449754 GCF_023851605.1 Tamandua tetradactyla
ACTGGTGGCACCCACCACCACCTCCGTATGGTCATGTTCCTGGGACCCTGGCCGGGGGAAACAATTCTACAAATCTCCGACTTCCTTTTAAAGGAGGGTCTTAGGTTTTAAGATTTTGAAAGGCATCTGTGTCATAAAGGATGATGGGCAGCCCTCCTAATATCCATTCTTCCCTCCTTTGTTAGTGGAGAACAGCCACGTCAGAATGAAGGTCCTGCTATAGCCTCCCTTGTATGAGGTGTCTCCTAGCAGCCACTACTAGGTAAAGACAAGGGGCATCCTCCAGCCTCCTTCCTTCTGGCTGAGGCAGCACATGATGGCTGGGCTGAGACTACGAGGTGGAAGTCGAGTGTTGAAGATGACCTCGAAGAAACCTGCAGCAGTAACAACATGGAAGCTTCCACAAAGGAGAAATTAACTTCTACCTAGTTTAATCCACAGTTATTTTGGCTTTTCTGCTACTCCCAGTTGAATCTAATCCTAATAAACTCAGGATCCATGGCCCCTAAAAGATTTTTTTAAAGTGTATTAATTCTCCAGATGAATCCAATTTGTAAAGTTCTTGAGGTCAGAACTATCTCATTCACATTGTGCAATATAGTATCTGGTATACATTGGAATTCAATATATATTTTGATCTTGAAAATTTATAGTAAATGTGTGAGCCCACATATTGTTGGTAGATGAACTTTTCTGATCAAGTCTTTCATTTAACTTGTTTCTAAGTTGAATGAAAACCTCTCAGTCTATAAATCCCAGAAGGTGTGCTTTTGTCATCAAAGTGTTGAATATGTCCCAAGATACCTATTTTAACTTCAGAATCTGATCTTGCTCCAATATTATTTCAGAGTTGATTTAAACAATATACAATTATGCTGCTATTATAAGTGGAATTAGCTTTTATAATCAGAAATGATGCTCCCATGATTGAATTTCTGTGAAACAACCAAGCAGGTTACAAGCAGTTCATCCAACTGCTAAGAAATTCCTACACCTTGATGTAAACCACCTTTCTTTACACTGATCAATTCACAGCAGTCTAGGAATTCAAAAGGGCTAAAATAAAAATATTTAAAGACAGCATATCATAAAAATCACAACAAAGATCATTTTAAAGATTTTTTTTTAGGTTTTGAGTATTCACTTCCTAAGCTGTTCTCAATCTCTTCCACTAATTACCAGCTGCAGGTTACATTTGAGGAATAAAAACTTTCAGTTTTCTACTGTTGAATCTTCACATGCTATTAAGATAAAACAGTTCCAATTTGAGCCAAGAATTGCTGGCTAGTTTAAGTAACTTACTGGGAAAATCTGAAATTTGAGTAAAGGCATCTCAGTAAAGGCTTTGGAAATGAGTAGTTTTCCTTTTAAGGAGAGTTGTTCCAGTCACTTCTCTGTTCTCTGGCAAGTACAAAATGACAACTTAACCACTTTTGTACTTTGCTCCAGTCTTGGATGAGAAAAGTTATTTAAGGATGTAAATCTAAGGCTTGAAGTTCCATCCTTTTTCCAGAATGAATGACCACCTCTGCAAGAGGCAGAGCAAAAGTTTCAACGCTGGCTGCCTGGTGGTGAGGGAACTTCACTTTCTTTCCAGCCACAGCCGCTGAAGCCTGGCGAGCAGTGTGAACAAGGCCACCCAGCTTCCAGCCCTGCTGGCTGTGCCCAAAGCCTCAGCTGGGTGTGAATCCAGACCTTGCTAGCGGACCACGTCAGGTCATGGTGGGTCCTGTGCTGACACAGGCATGGAGATGTGTCGGCGGGCAGCACTGCCTTCTCAGAGCCTCAAATAGTGCTTGTGCTGAGGCTGCAGGAGTCACCAGAGGAAACCTTGTACTTGAGAAATGAGAAAAAGAGAAATTGCCCAGAAGAAAAGAGAAAGCAATGTCAGGGGTGTCCAGGCCGGGCTCCTCATTGGTCAAACCAAATTGACTCTGTAACCCAATTCAACTCCTTATCGGGTCCACAGCTGGCAGCTCAGAGCCAGTGGCCTGGGCTGGACGCCCAGTTCTGCGAGATGTGGGAGAAATTGTCTGTCCCATGCCTTACTTCCCTCATCTGTAAACTGAGGGTGATAATCTGGCTATTACACAGACTAGGGGAATTAATACGTGTAAATCACTTGGAATGATGCCTGACACATAGTGATAACTACATAAATATTCATTAAATATGGAGGTTTTTTAAATTTCACCTAACTGAGGATGTGTCCAAGTCCTGTTTTCTTAAATAGAAATGGCCCTTTAAATTCAGATATGATTTCTAACAAGAGTTTAGTCCTATTTTTATTTTCTGATATAAAATTCATTTCATGTAAGTTTTTGTTTAGCTAGCTTCAGTGGATTTGCATCCTGTCCCCCACAAAAGGCATGTTCAGGTCCAACCCCTGCTCTGAGGGTGGGCACCCATTTATAGTTGGGAGCTCTGGAGGTGTCATTAGTTGAGTTTTTCCCAAACTGAAGGAGGCTGGGCCTTAAACCAAAGTGGTGGAAGCTCTTTTAAGGAAAGGAAATTGGACATGGAGAGAGACACCACAGGGAATAGCCAGAAGCTGGTTGTCAATGGGACCTGGAAGAGAAAGAAAAGATGCCTCCATGTGCACTGTCATGTGACAGAAAATCCAAGGAACCTAAACATTACCGGCCAACTAGGGGATACCAGCCAAGGAGGAAGCAGGCCTCCTAGCCTCTGAAATCATGAGCCAATAAGTTCCTGTTGTTAAGTCAACCCAAGGTGTGGTATTTCTTTTACCATCTAGGAAACTCACATTATGAGCAAGGCACTGGGCTGTGCAGCACAGAGCATGGCAGGTCAGGGGAGCCCCAACGCCTGTCCCAAGGACACTGTAATCTAGTATGGGGGTAAGGAGTTGTGTGCTCTGAGGCCATTCACTTAACCCCTTTGGACAACATATTTCCTCATTTATAACTTATTATTCTCAGAGATATTGTCCAACTTCAACAATCTGTAAGCCAAATAATTTATAATAAAAGGGTGAATATTATGAACTAAAGGAAGAATGCAAAGTGTTGTGAGTAACCAAAGAAGGGAAGATTATTTACGCTGAGTCTGTTTTTCTAGATCTGGTTGTAATTATTAATGCATATTGTCTCACCTTAAAGCACAGTCCCTTCTCTTCGAATTCAGATTGATTAAGTGTACAGGATAAGGTGGGGAAATATTCCTTAACATCAATTAGTAAATTTAAAACATAAAAGAGTTTGTTTTTAATTACAGAGTTTTAAAACATGGAGCTTATCAAGTAGGCATCCTTTTTTTTTAACAACAAAGGAGACAGTTCTGCACCTCCTGGAAGCAGGTAAGTTTCCCTCTTATGGAAGCTACATTGTCCTGATACTGCCCCCACCAAGCTCAGCAAAAGCACTGGCCACTGGTTCAGGAAGTCCCAGGAGGGTATCACTTGGGCTCAGTAACCAGCCTGGTTTTGAACTGCTTGGTTTTTAGAAATTCTCCTTAAAATTTCGACCTGGTGACCACCTGGCTGTAGCACCCTCCCTGCTGGTCAGGGTCTCTGAGGCATAATGCTCGCCCTGCCACTCACAGCCCCACCGAGTGGCCAGGTCACCTTGTGTCACTTCTACCTGGAAGCTCCTCAGACTCCACAGCCCTACACGGGCTCCTAGGCCCACAAAGGGTAAAACTTCAGTGGTTATAGCACAGCAGGAGGGTCTGGTTCTCCCATATATATTAAAAATTAGTGGAATGACCCCCCCAAAGAAAAAGTGCATGTCTTGAATCCAGACATGGAGGTAGTAGGTCCAACCACCAGCCTGCACCAGCTCCACTTCCCCATTCTGATGGAGAGCCTCATGGCAGACCAAGCTCACCGTCCAGCTTCTGGTCATAGGATGAGAACCCCAGAGAGGCTCTCCCCTGCACACAGATGTCCATCAGGAAATCCACCTGTTCTCCACAAGCCCACATGCTTCTTAAACTTAGCAGCAAACACAGCATAAGGCCTTGCCCAGGCGTCTCCTCAACCCTCAAGAAAATGGGCTCGTAATAATATTGTTCAGGTCTGGGGAAAACCATATGACCTGAGCCAAATCTTCAGAATAACCTCTAGACAGGTAGCTTGTCAAAAACAGAAGGAAAAAATAAATGAAGGAAGTGCAGCACTTTTCCTCCAAAATCCATTCCCCCTTCTTCAGAAGGGTGTGTTAGCTGGGCCCATGATTGCCCCACTGGAGACCACGCTGCACAGGCCCTGGCACACAGGGGTCACCACGTGGCAGTGGTCTCATCCATCGAATGTCATGAGCAATGCTGCCTCACTTGCCTAAAACAAGATCCGTGCTTCTGCTCTGCTCCCCCATCCCCTGTGAGACCAGCTCCAGCCACACCTGGTGGGAGAGCAAAGGACAAGACAGGGAACACGCGAACTCCTGAGTGAGCATGGGAAGCAGAGCCATCTGGATGGTGGGACACTCCCTTCCACATGCGAGAGGAAATAAACCTCCATTTCATTCAGGCCACTGGATTTGGGGTCCTTTTCATTATCATAGGTGACCCAAACTCTAACATTAGATATGCTCACTTTTTGGTCTCCTCCCTGGATTTTCCTAATCTTTTCCTAGAGAATAGCAGATAGCAAAAAAAAAAACAAAGCAAAAGTGTTTTAAAAGATAAGGGCATTAGGTAGGACTCAGAGAAACTATATTTAGAATGGTATTTGATGATTTTCCTTCCTCCTCCCACAAGAATTCCCACAAAGAATTCTAATTTGATGATGTACAAGAGAGAGAAAAGGCAAGCATGAAGGTTTTAAATTCTAAGAGCACTGATGCAGGACCCACCATATCCCGGCCCCCACCTCACCCCTGCTATAGTAACAGAGAGAATGGACGCATGTTTATATGAGGCCAGAGTATGGGGAAGCTGTTCCAGGTAGAGCTCAGGAGAGGAGACAAGTTCCCAGAGGAAGCATGGCAGTGTGATGTGCCTGGGCCCACTGGACACCAGACTGTGCAGAACATTCTCTCTGCCCCATCATGACACAAGAAAGCAGAAGGACTTTGCTGTCTCCCAGAGTGGCCTGGAAGAAGACAGAAGGAACTGCTGAACAAAGATCTTTGAAAAAAAATTAAGACTGACCAAGCGGCAGCTTACATGAACTAACTAGGAGAGATCCATGGACAACCAAAGGATTCCAAAACAAACTCCCTGGCATGAGACAAGTCCTAGAACTTGAATGCAATGCCATGGAAGCAATTTACTGTGATTATGTTTCCAACACTCCAGAGAAGGAGTTCAAAACCTGCTCTTAGAACTTAGGGCAAAAAATATGACTTCATTTTCACTAACTTCTAACTGATATTTAATTTCTTTTTCAATTATGAAAATAGGCTAAAGACCAACTAGTCAGTCAGAATCTATCACCAACAGTAATCACAGATATCTTCATATCTCATGATGGTTTCTGCAGACATCTCAAAAGATCATTTCTGCTCATCTACAAAATCCCAGTAATCATCAGACTCCTCCCAGGCCTTGTTTTTAATGAATTCATATACATTACTCTACCACAGGTTTTTACAAAATTTGATAAAAGTCTAAGTTTTCATCAAATATTTAAAATTTAATTGATATATTGCATTTGCACTTTTAGGTACTCAGTGTATTGAAAAACATTATTTTGCAATTGGCTTCCCCAGACTGCCAAAAAGGCCCATGTCAACGTAAAGGTAAGAGCTAATGGTCTAGAGGGATAGGGTCATGATAATCTAATGATCTATCCACTCATCTAAGGTGGACAGAAAGCAAGAAAGATGGAGAAAAAGAAGTGAGAGAGGAAGGGAGAGTTGATTTCTTAAGCACCTAAATTTGTGGGCTGAGATAAATATGTACTGCAACTGCCAGTTAAGAGGCAATGGTAATTACACACCATGATCAAGTGAAATTCATCCCTGGTATGCAAGGTTGATTCAACATAAGAAAATCAATTAATATAATACACCACCTTAACACAATGAAGGAAAGGAAAACAAAACACTTGATCATCTCAATTGACACAGAAAAGGCATTTAACAAAATCCAGCACCTCTTCTTGATAAAAACACTTAAAATGCAAGGAGTAGAAGGAAACTTCCTTAATGTGATCCAGGGTATATATGGAAAGCCCACAGCTAACATCCTGCTTAATGGTGAAAGACAGAAAGCTTTTCCTCTAAAATCTGGAGTGAGACAAGGATTCCCACTGTCACCAGTGCTATTCAACACTGCACTGGAAACTCTCAGAGCAACTAGGCAAGAAAAAGAAATAAAAGGCTTATTTAATTTATTTATTTACTTACTTAAAAAGGAAGTAGTTACACTTCCTTGGTTGTACATGATATAATCCTATTTGCAGAAAATCCTGAAAAAATTACAACAAAGTTCCTAGATTAATAAATGAGTTCAGCAAAGTGGTTATGGTGCAACATACACACCCTAAATCTGCAGTGTTAATTATACACAAGCAATGAGCAATTAGAAGAAGAAATCAGGAAAAAATTCTATCTTCAATAATAACTAAAGTAATATCTAGAAATAAATCTAACCAAGGATGTAAAAGATTTATATATGGAAAACTATAAAATATTACTGAAAGAAATTTCTAAAAGACCTAAATAAATTGAAGGACATTCCCTCTTCATGGGTTGGAAGACTAAGTATCACTAAGAAGTCAATTCTCCCCAAAGCAATTTATAGATTCAACACCATTCCTGCCAAAATTCCAACAACCTTCTTTTCAGAAATGGAAAAGTCAATTATCAAATTTATATGGAAGGGTAAGGGGCCCAAACAGCCAAAGCCATTTTGAAAAAGAAGAACGAAGTCAGAGAACTCACACTTCTCAACCTTAAACCTTATTACAAAGCCATAGTAATAAAAACAGCATAACACTGGTGCAAGGAAAGACATATAGAACAATGGAATTGAACTGAGAGTTCAGAAATCAACCCTCACATAAACCAGTTTATCGCCAAAGGCATCCAAGACCATTCAATTGAGAAAGAATAGTCTCTTCTACAAATGGTGCTAGGAAAACTGGATCTCCATTTAATAAACTTTACATAAAATCTCACCATTTACATGAAAATCAACCCATGTCCACCAACCAATTAAGACCTAAATAAAAGAGCCAGAGCTATCAAACTCCCACAATAAAATGTAGGAAAGCATCTTCAAGGCCTTGTGTCAGGCAACTGTTTCTTAGACTTTATACCCAAAGCACAAGCAACCAAAGAAAAAATACGTAAATGGGATCTCACCAAAATTAAAATCTTTTGCACCTCCAAGGACTTTATCATGAAAGTCAAGTGACGACCCACACAATGAGAAAACAATATTCGGAGACCACATATCCAATAAAGTTTAATATCCAGAATATATAAAGATATTCTTCAACTTAACATCAAAATAAGCTAATTTAAAAAACAGGGGAAAGACTCTGAATAGAAAGCTCTGCTAAGAAGGAATGCAAATGGCCAGAAAGAACAAGAAATGATGCACAGCATCATTAGCCATAAGGGAAATGCAAAGCAAAAGCACGAGATCTCATTTTACACCCATGAGAACAGCTGCTAACTAAAAAAATGGAAAATAACAAGTGTTGGTGAGGATGCAGAGAAATGGACACACTCTCACTGCTGGTGGCAATGTAAAATGGTCCAGCTGCTTTAAAGGACAGTTTGGCAGTTCCTCAGAAAGCTACATAGAGAACTACCATGACCCAACAATCCCAGTACTAGGTAAATTACCCAAAAGAATTGAAAGAGGGACTGAAACAGACACTTGCACACCAATGTTCATGCAACATTATTCACAATTGCCAAAAGATGGAAGGAATGCAGGTGTCCATCTGCCACTGAATGTATAGATACAGTGTGGTATATACACTCAATGGAATGTTCTTCAGTCGTAAGAAGTAATGAAGTCCTGGTACCTGTGACAACATAAATGAACCTTAAAGACATCATGTTGAACAAAATAAACCAGAAACAAAAGCACAAATATTGTACCATCTCACCATTTTGAAACAATTAGAATTAGCAAACTCACAGAGTCAGAATCTAGAATATAGGTTATCAAGGGCTGGGATGGGGAGAGGCAATGGAGAGTCAAGTCTTAAAATGTGCAGTGCTCCTATTTGGAATGATGGAAATGGTTTGGTAATGGGTGGTGGTGAAGGCAGCACAACATTGTGAATGTAATTAGCAATATGTATCTCAATGTGATTAAAAGGGGAAATGTTAGATTCTATATATGGCAGCAGAATAAAAAATTCAAAAACTTCATTAAACTACTATACAAACAATGAACCTTATTTAGACTATGGACCATTGTTAATAATGTTAATATATTATATTATATATTATAATAATATAATATATATATAATATAATATATATTATAATAATAATAAAAATGTTCTGTCATCAACTGTAACACACATTCCACACCAATGCAAGGTGTTAATAGTAGGGTGGTTTGTGGGAATGGTGCATTTTTTTGCATGATTGTTCTGTAAACCCACAACTTCTCTAATACAGAAAAAAAGAGAGAAACAAGGTGTAGTCACAATGAAATAGATGGACATAAACATAAGCACTCTTTTGAGAGAAGAAAACCTTTTTCCTGGCAAGTCAAATGTCCATGCTAGTGATTCTCAAAGTTCAGAGTGAGTATGGATCCTGTGGGAAGTTGTTAATAATAAGGACTCTGAGCTTGATTCCATGAAATTCTGATTTCAGTCAGTCTGGTGGTGTTACAGGAGGTCTTAGGAACTAATTTTTTAAAGCCACTGCTCTCAGCAGCCACACCTGCACCAAGGCCAGGTGGAACTAACTAGCCAAAAACTGGAATCAATGGGCTGAGGACACTGTGAGTGCAGCAGAAAACTATAAAAAGCCTCAGAAAATAATGGGATTATTTATTATTTTCCAGCCCAATTTTATCTCTAGCATTCTCTTTTGAGAAAATAATATTTCCTATACTTCCTTATAAAAAGTATTTTCTACAGGGTGTGATTTTGTTATGTGATTCTCTCTATCACTTGCTTGCTTATAAATTCTTGTTAGGACAAATAGTACAAAGAAACATCTTTGTATCATCCCTCCAGATTATCCTACATTCAGAAGTTTATATGACAGAAGTTTATGTTATGAAGTTCCCTTCACCTCAATTGCTCTATCATTCATGGAAAATAAAACTGTTTCATGTTAAAAATCTTTTGATCTCAGACCATATTAGAAACAGAGACTTGGAAAATCATGACCCTACTGTATGCTGACTTGCTTTGATACAATATGCATAATGTTTTAATTTTCAGCAAATGTTTAAAACTTACTCAGTGTGTTACTTCTGCACTTGCATGTCCTTTATTTTGTGCTCCAGAAAACACTGTTGTGAGGGGGGCCCCTGGGCTTCACTAGAAGAGCTCACTATGATGTGCTGCCAATTCAGTGCTTGTCTCAACTTCTCAAGTGTGGGGAGACCATCACCCATCCAAGGCAGAAAACTGCAAGTCCCCTAGACCAGTGGTTCTTCAAGTGTGGCCCCAAGACCAGCATCTGCATCACCTGGGGGGCTGCTAGATGTGGAAACAGGGCCCCACCCACAACTCCTGGAGCTTTGCAACTACCCCGGAGCTCTACCCTTCTCCCACCTGCCTTTCCTAATCAACTGTCACGGCTCATCACTGTCACTCCCTGTTTCTGCTGTCAGCCACCTTCTTTCATATTCCCCATTTCAATCCCCACCACATTTCATCCATGCTAAAGGCTCCCTGTCTGTAATTTTACTCCTTACATACCACCCTTCACAGACAGGCAATGCTATCCTTCTAAATGCAAATTTGCCCATGCATTTTCCTAACTAAAATCCTTCAAATACCCAGAGGAAAGAATAAATGCCTTAATTTGCCATAGCAGACCTTTATTATCTGGCCCTGCTTTCTTCTCTTGCTTTATGCCTCCTTACCCTATTTTAATGTCACTTGACCTTTGCACTCTTCCCTTTGATTCATGTATCAAAGTCACAAACCTAACTATAAATTTAAATTGTTATCATCTAGTCACTCAACAGTTCCTCTTCTTAACATTTCCCACTTCAATGACCTCCCTCCACCTTATACAAAATAGCAAAAGCAAAATCCTGCCTATCCTTAAAGCCTCAGTAAAGCTCACTTCCTCTGGGCAGCCCCTCCTGGTCCCTTCCAGCAGATTCAGGCCCAGGCGCTCTCTTGTTGGTGCGCTGATGTGTTCCCAGTGGTCTGTCAAGTATGTCATAACTAATAAATGTGGGGTTTTTGAGGACAGGAACCATGTTCTCTTCTGTTTGGAAGTCTAACAACCCCAGCCCCAGGCAAGGAACCTGCCACAAAGACCCCAAATGATGTTGACCAGCCGACCACCAAATGACTAAAAGAGTAGCTGAATGCTGACAAGGAAAATAACTGGGGTTTTGAAGATATTTGCAACCTGGACTCCTAATTTCAGCAGCATTATCTCCTAGATTGCAAACCAGCGACCAGAGATCAAACACTCTCCACGGACATGTCTTCTTAAGTCAGCAGTGTTTTAAATTTGTTCAATGCCTTTAGCTGGGATATTACTCTCTTCTGTTGCCCATTCCCTCCATCCATTTTTGTCTTTCTTCTACCAGATTCACACATGCATTTTACCATCTTAGCTTGGGAAGGCACGGGAGTCTGCCACCAGCCCTACCTGTTTCTCTGAACCTTCATTCTTGGCTCCTGTTTCCCAGGAATTTCTTACATCCCCTCTCAGTCTCTGCCCAAATCTTTCTCTCTACTTCCCACTGGTGTCCTGAGACACATATTTACACATTCAGAACTCTCAGCATTTGTCTATGCACTTGTCTCAAGGCTCTCTGAGTTTGAGGTATCCTTTTCTAGTTTGATACATTCTTACTGCCCTGGCTTAGAGTTTTGCTAAACCCCAAGCCATTTAGGATTATCTTTAGGGCACAAATACCAGCTCTGGCATATTCAAAACATGTGATCTTGGAACATCCTCTATTTCTAAGTCTCTGTTTCATTGTCTAATAATGGAAAATAATATCTTCCTTGTAGGTTTGTTGTAAGAATTAACTAAAAAAGTATACATTGAAACATCTTGTGTCAGTTTTGGAAAAATAGTAGAACTTAATTAAATTCTGTCTTCCTCAAGTTGGTTAAGGCAACAAAGCTCCAAACAATATAATGAGAAAGAGCTATTTATAATTGAGTTTCTATGATGTGTAAGTCTGTTCAAGTACATTAGTAGCTTAATACATATGGAACAAGCACACACCATGGGTAAGGTACTATAATTTCCATTACAGAAAGGAAACTGAAGCTCAGAGAAGTTGCATCACTTACCCATCATAGGAAAAGTAGTGCATCTGCGAGGGTGCTTTGGATGTGGTCTTAGTTCCCCAGATGCTAGACCAAACACCATACAATGGGCTGGCCAAAACAGGGGGGATTATTGGCTTATGGTTTTGAAGCTAGAAGATGCTTTCTCCCAAAGATTGTTCTGGGGCTGCCTGACAGTGGTGCATGGGTCTTGGTTTTTCTTTCACATGGCAATGCACATGACTATATCTTCTTTCTCTCCCAGGTTCCCTTGACTGCCAATCCTTTTTTTCAAGGATGCTTTCTTTTCATAATATCTGCAGAAATGGGATGAAGGCACAACACCATTCCATTGGGCCACATTTTCACAAAAATTACTTCTTCAAAAGATCCTATTTACAATGGGTTCACATCCATGGGAATGGATTAAGAACACACTTTTTTTCCTTCCTGGGGTGCACAAGTCAACCTATCACAGCTATGAAAAATGAAAGTATTTTTATCAATAAAGAGGAAATCTGAAAATAGTAACCCAAGGGGTGGGTTACTGCCTCAGCAAGGCGGGGCTCTGGGCCTGTGGGTCTGCGTCTTCTTGTGCCTCCTCCACGTCATCCACTTATGGCCCCAAGCGAGGAGGAAAGAGGGGTGCCGGCAAAGAGAAACCAAGTTTCTGCTCCTGCTGCTCTCTTCCTTAGGAAAAGATTCCCTAGAAATGCTCTGGAGCCTTCCCCTTTCAGCTTCTTATGAGAACTGAGTCACTCAGCCTGGTTGGATGGGAGGCTGATAAAGCTTGCATCTGACTTCTCGGCGCCTCTGAGGGAAGTTGGGGAGTGTGGAGAAGGATGTGAAGGGGTGTGGGATTAACACTGAGAAGGGGTGTGGGATTAACACTGGGAAGGGGTGCGGGATTAACGCTGGGAAGGCATGCGGGACTCATGCTGGGAAGGGGTGTGGGATTAACACTGGGAAGGGGTGCGGAATTCGTGCTGGGAAGGGGTGTGGGATTAACACTGAGAAGGGGTGCAGGATTAACACTGAGAAGGGGTGCAGGATTAACACTGAGAAGGGGTGTGGAATTAACACTGTGAAGGGGTGCAGGATTAACACTGGGAAGGGGTGTGGGATTAACACTGGGAAGGGGTGCGGAATTCGTGCTGGGAAGGGGTGTGGGATTAACACTGAGAAGGGGTGCAGGATTAACACTGAGAAGGGGTGTGGAATTAACACTGTGAAGGGGTGCAGGATTAACACTGGGAAGGGGTGTGGGATTAATGCTGGGAAGGGATGTGGGATTAATACTGGGAGGAGGTGCGGGATTCATGCTGTGAAAGGGTGTGGGATTAACACTGAGAAGGGGTGCAGGATTAACACTGGGAAGGGGTGTGGAATTAACACTGTGAAGGGGTGCAGGATTAACACTGGGAAGGGGTGTGGGATTAATGCTGGGAAGGGATGTGGGATTAATACTGGGAGGAGGTGCGGGATTCATGCTGTGAAAGGGTGTGGGATTAACACTGAGAAGGGGTGCGGGATTAACGCTGGGAAGGCATGCGGGATTCGTGCTGGGAAGGGGTGTGGGATTAATGCTGGGAAAGGGTGTGGGATTAACGCTGGGAAGGGGTGTGGAATTAACACTGGGAAGGGGTGCGGGATTAACACTGGGAAGGGGTGTGGAATTAACACTGTGAAGGGGTGCAGGATTAACACTGGGAAGGGGTGTGGAATTAACACTGTGAAGGGGTGCAGGATTAACACTGGGAAGGGGTGTGGGATTAATACTGGGAAGGGGTGCAGGATTAACACTGGGAAGGGGTGTGGGATTAACACTGGGAAGGGGTGCAGGATTAACACTGGGAAGGGGTGCGGGATTAACACTGGGAAGGGGTGTGGAATTAACACTGTGAAGGGGTGCAGGATTAACACTGGGAAGGGGTGTGGAATTAACACTGTGAAGGGGTGCAGGATTAACACTGGGAAGGGGTGTGGGATTAATACTGGGAAGGGGTGCAGGATTAACACTGGGAAGGGGTGTGGGATTAACACTGGGAAGGGGTGCAGGATTAACACTGGGAAGGGGTGCGGGATTAACACTGGGAAGGGGTGTGAGATTAACACTAGGAAGCAGTGTGGGATTAACACTGGGAAGGGATGTGGGATTAACACTGGGAAGGGGTGTGGAATTAACACTGGGAAGGGGTGCAGGATTAACACTGGGAAGGGTGTTGGATTAATGCTGGGAAGGGGTGCAGGATTTGCACTGGAAAGGGGTGCGGGATTTGCACTGGGAAGGGGTGCGAGATTTGCACTGGGAAGGGGTGCGGGATTCACCAGCCAAGTGTCTGCCCAGGTGGAAGGGAGAACTGGGGTACAGGGGCAAACCTATCTCATGTCAAAAGCCACACCCTTGGGTGGGCCATGGTGGCTCAGCAGACAGTTCTCGCCTGCCATGCCAGAGACCTGATTCCCCATGCCTGCCCATGCCAAAAAAAAAAAAAGAAAAGAAAAAACACATCCTTTTCCCTACTTCGTGCTACCTCTCTTATCGTGTGAATTTAAGTTGCTTTGTAGGAATTTAATATATTAGTGAAAAATCCAAGCTATGGCTTCCATTTCTATTCTAACCTCTTTCAAAGAAAGCCTGATTACTCTTTCTAGTCCCTTATGGTAAGAATGATATGTTATAAATAAATCATTGCATCTTTATAGAATAGGGGCAATAACTCTCTTGAAAATATGTTTTCCCTTTGACATAAAAATATGAATGATCTAATGAAGAAATCATCAAATTGGTAAAAGACTTCAGATATATGTAAATTGGGAGAGGAGGGGATTATATGCTTTTAAAAGATCCATTTTATGTTTTTGATGATAAATTCATGTAACCTAGGTAACATGTTTCCACTGTCTCTTTCAACAACATATGTGTTCAACATTTTCAAATATTAAGCAAAAAACTGATACCAAAGGCTTTTTGTGCTTGTTTGAAGGTGAGAGTGGAATTTCATTTGTTTCAACAATTCACTGATATTTATCAAGAAGTGAATGTATAGAAGGCTAGAATATTTCATCCAGATATTAGTAATATGTACTTACTAAATCAATTTCCCTATTGAAATGCACTTCAGATCCATGTTTTATTCCAAAATTAACATTGTTGGTCATTCATGTTTGTTAGCAGTAACTGCATTTGCTTTATTAAAGGCAGAAGAGAAATGAATATCTGTTCATCTGAAAACTAGCAAAGAAGTTAGTTACTTCAAGGCACAAGAGAACAGCCTTCTATTTTAATCTAAAAACATTCCCATGTTTAACTATACTAGTTGCAAATTCTGGAATAGTTTATCCAGTTTAATATTTCACATTTTGATTTGTGATACCAGTTTCTCTCTAGTATCAGTGTGAAAGGAAAGGGTGAATTATAAATGTGCTCAGATTTGCCATTGGAAGACAAAAATTTATCGAAAATGTTAAAGCAGTATTATGTGCATGGTTGTTAAAAAATCCACCATTAATGAAATCTTTCAAGTTTACAGGGGATGGTTACAAAATAACTGAATGTTAAGGTATTCAGAACTCTGTTATCATGTTGCATTTATCAGAATTCATTCATAACAGAATTGTCTGATAAGTAGCACTAGTTTAAGGCTGAATGTATTAAAATGCATCCAGTTGTTTGAAACAGATAAACAACTAGGAGTAGCATGAATACACAGGCATTCATTACTTTACCCAACAGGAGGGTGGGAGGAAGCAGTTCAGGGCAGGGATGGCACCGATGTGATGCCATCATGGTGCCAGCTTCACAGCTCCCAGGAACTGCATCACTGCCTGGTCATCTGATTCATCAGCAGTGGGACAGGGAGAGGAGGGGTGACCGTGGTCACCAGTCCTGGGGGCACCAATATGGAGTTTTATGACACAATTTGAAAGCCACTGACTCCAGTCCCCTCATATTTTTTTTAGGTAAAACTAAAGCCCTGTAACTTCAGTCAATGACTCGCCCTCAGCAGCTACAGTCAGCACAAGAAGGGTCTCGTGGTCCCCAGGCTGATGCCATGTCCACTGTGCTCTCTCCTCTCTGTCAGCTGGGTGGGCTTCCTCTGGAAGGCCAGCAATGACAGCATTGGGCAGTGGAAGGACAGGGCTGAGGAAAGTCTTGGCTCACTCACTCGTACAAGACTTTACATGTGGACACCAGGCCAGGTGGACAGAGAATCCCATCCTGCTCTGCTATCCAAGTAGCCAGCTCTCACTTCCTTAGCATCAATAGCCCAGAGCTTAAAGAAATCCTGGAGAAGCAAGCAGTGGTCCCTGTTGTGGCACAGTGAGTAATGGTCATCATAGGGTGAAGGGAGTGGAAGGTGAGGGATTGGTGTGGAGAAAAGAGAATGCAGTTGGTTTTAGAAGGTGGAGGTTCTTGACCCTTCTTTTTCTCAGCCTTGGGAGCCATATCCAAAACATGGAGATGCACACAAAACTAATATCTGACATCCTATTATTACATAGAGAAGAGAGCTCATGGTTTTACTGAAATTATATAAGGTGGCTAGAGCTGTACCCACTACCCACAAATGAAGGAGTTTCAGTGTAATTGAGATTAGATTGAATTCTGTTGTCAAAATAACTGGGTCATGCAGCTCAGTAGGATGGCCACAGATCCAGCATGGAGCCATGTAGATCATCAGAGTCCTACTTGGGGAAGCTGAAACACATCCTGGGATGGGTGACAGCAGATGGCCCCAGCATATCTTCACGCTTGGTCAGATGTTATTAATGCATGACCACAGAAGCAAGTGGCAACCACAGACCACACGAGTTCCTTCAGAAACCACCCAAGCTACAGAAAGGTAGGAATCGGCTCAACATGCTAGAGTGCCCATAGTGCTTATTTTTAGTAATTGTGCTTTTTAAACAGGTGGAAATGAGGAACTGACATTTTATCTCCATTTTCCTGGTGTCGTTGAAAGATTCCATAGAATATTTAAGTGAGTGATCACTCACTTAAATGCTCACTGGACAAGTAATTCTAAAATAGGACATTAACTTCATATTTAAAGAAAAATTCATTAAACCTGAGTCGTTCATTACCATGAAACCATTTGATTAGATTTTACAGCATGAGTAACTGTTTCCCCAGTAGCAAACATTCAGCCAAATGTTACACAGATGAAGGTGAGTTAGGGATATAAATTATTCTAAGCCAAAGACCATTTCTTCTCCTGGGTCCCTTCTGCATGGCCCTGGGACATCCTGGAGGAAATGATCACAGTCCCCTGCTGCCCTTCTGGAGAAAGGGACCCCATGGTCCACCTCTGAACACTCCTGAAAAGCAGTTAAAGCACCAGCATTGCAAATTAAGAGCTGGAATGTATTACCTACAGTTACTGTGATGCCTTGGTCAGACTCTATTCAGTGTCACCCAAATAGCTTTCTTTTCTTATCGTTATTTGTATTAGTGAAAACCATTTAAAAATGGAATCCCATTGCATTTCAATTGTTGTTATAGCCTAAGTAGGAGAAGAAGGAAAACTAATCTCTTTTACAAATGAAAATTTCTTTCTTTTGTTCTGAACCAATTCAACCTAAATTGTTAACTCTGCAAAGGCACATTTGGAGGGGAGAACTTTCATGGGCAGGACTGGGGTGTTGGGCTTGTGTTATTATGCCCCTGGACCTAATTCCCATGGACTCTGTCACTGTGGACTCAGCATTCCCACTAAACTGCCCACAGCAGACCTTCTGTATAGCCATATCTGCAGTGGCTGAACAGTGACACAACATGCTCAACCCACTCACCCCAGGTCTGCACGGCATCAGGTCCCCTGTCCTGTAGTCGCCCAGAGCCGCATGGCCAGGGTCATGGCTCATCCCAGGATCGGTCGGAGGGGCCCGGTGAGGTGGACCACGCGGCACATGAGCGGTCAGGATGGCTCCCGCCCTTTCTTTGTCCGTGAAATGCGGGACAAAGGCCTCACAAGGTGGCTATCGGGGTGACCCACCACAGCGCTGAGCCCTAGGTCCCGGGCTGTGGCTGCAACTTGCTCCCCGTCCAACGCTGGCAACCATCCTCCCGGAGCAGGCTGAGCCTGCCCAACCTGCACAGTGCGCCCACGCACCCCCGGAGCCCACGGATGTTCTCTTACTCAAGAGGGGGTCCTGCGTTGTCCAGATGGGCCTAAATCTGGGAGTCCTGCTGGGGGGGGCAGGGCGAGTGCGCCTGCAGGGGACGGAGGGGACAACGGCACGAGCCCAGCGTGGCCAGCAGGGGGGCAGGAGGAGCGGGTGTGGGCGGGGGATGGGGGGGGGCAAGGTCAGGAGGGGCCAGGTGTGGGCTGGAGGCTGCAGAGCTTTGCTCCCAGAGCATCCAGAGGGCGCGTGGCCCATCTTGATTTGGCCTGTGGAACTGATGTCAGACTTTGTCATCCACAATCACGAGAGTCACCTCGTGTTGGTCAGGGCACGAGGTTTGTGGTCATTGGTCACAGCAGCCTCAGGCAACCATGCGGCCACCGTGTCTCCAGCACCCAGGTGTCCCCACCAGGCTCCCCGTGCTTTCCGTTTAGGGCCCCTGACCGCCCCTGCTGCTGTCCTCAAAGCTGGGCATCTTGTCCATGTCTGCAGCACTCAGAAGAGAATTGTCCACGTTTTCCCTTGTAGTTCGCAAACTTCATCATAAAGTAAAAATAAATGCGGGTGAGGGGAGCGGTGGGAGGCCACCATGGGTTTGCTCCGGAGGAGAAGGATCCATGCCAGTGCCGGCCTGCCCCAGCCCCTGGCCGCGCTAGGCGGGAAGCATGAACGCTTTATCCTAAATCAGCATTTCCACTGGAGTGGAGGAAACGCCCTCTGGTTACTTCAGGTCATATGGCAGATGGGTCCCAGTGGCACCGGGGCTCTGGGTCACACGATGTCAGTGCCATTTTGACCCCTTTTCAGTCCTATTTAGACCAAGCAGGAAGTCTCAGCCCATGCTGTTTAGGCCTGTAACACTTTTTAGACATCTGCCAATCTCTCCTCATGAAACCAGGAGGCCAGGCTATTAATTCAGAGCCAAAGTGAGCACAGGAGTTCATTCTGTGTTAAATCACTATTTTGATTATGACCCTCTATTAGGGCAAAATATTTTTAATGGTGTATGATAATCATAAATTTTTCCTTTCTAAACAGATGCATTTAAATAAAAATATTGAGCCAGTTTAAAGAAAAATATTAAGTAAATAACACCAGAGATGGTCCTGGTGAAGCTGGTACTCAGTGGCCTAAGATATGGTCCCTGCGCCCCATGAGGAAAGGAGCCCTGGGAAATGCAGGAAAGCCTCTACCCAAGTCCCCAAATCCAGAGACCACGAGCCATGTAACATCAAAACATTGACACCGAGACTGTCTGAGCCCGGGGCTGCAGTTCAGTACTTCTGGTGGGGTCTGCATGAACCTCCAAAACACGACACGAGGACCCATCAGCTTGAGAGTGTCACCTGCTTTCCCACGGGGCTTGAGTCCTGCACAGCTGAGCTGCATAGCAGCCACATCTGGATTGCATGGCAGCACACCTGGATGACATGGCAGACACACCTGGATGACATGCCAGCATACCTGGATGATGTGCCAGCACACCTGGATGATGTGCCAGCACACCTGGATGACATGGCAGCCACACCTGGACAACGTGCCAGCACACCTGGATGATGTGCCAGCACACCTGGATGACATGGCAGCCACACCTGGACAACGTGCCAGCACACCTGGATGATGTGCCAGCCACACCTGGACGACATGCCAGCATGCCTGGACGATGTGCTGGCATGCCTGGACGGCGTGCCGGCACACCTGGATGACACACCACGCTCAGGAGAGCTCCAGTCAAAGGCAGGTCCATGGAGTTCTTCAAGTCGATGACTTTACTATTCCTTATCCTTCCAGAATAGAAAGGTAACTGGTTTCCACATTAGCTGTCAGAATAAATTGCATGGTGGAAGAGACTTGTGTTTTAATGGCCAGTTTCTTAGAAAATGCAGTTGATGATCTTAAAAGAATTTGAGGAGTTGAAATTAGAGTAATTCTATGTAGAAAAAAAAACAAAAACATAATTTCGATGGGGACATACTTCCCTCTGGTTAGAGGAAAATCATGGTACAGCTATGCTTTATTCTCCCCTGAAAAAAAAGGATGCTGACAAGACTATACTCTAATACCTTAAATGCACAGGAAAAAAAAGTAATTCCAACCTTTTGGGTACTTACACCACACTCAGACTCACAGAGAAAGCCTTGCTCCTTTTCCTTGTCTGTAAGAGATTCATGCACCCCCATGACTCATCCATGGGGGCAGAGTACACACTAAGTGACTGAGGCGTGGTCACTATCAGCAGTGAGTGGACTCAAAAGCAGGTGGTGAAGCCACCTGGGGCAGACTCGGTTGGACCCAGGGGTCAGCCGGAGAGGCCGGTGGTATCTTAAGCAGATGTGGGGCAGGCGTGGGGGGCTGCATGCTCCCCCTCAGCAGCAGATGCAGGAGCACCTGGCCATGAGGGGAGCCAGTGAGGAGGAGGAGGGACTGGGGGAGGAGGGACCAGGGAGGAGGGGCACAAACATACCTGCTAGCCCTCACTGGTACCTCAGCCTCAGCAACATTTACCATGTGCTGAGGTCACACGACATAGTTCTGTGATCACTCTTCTTGCCCTTCCTTCCCCAAGTTGACAGTCTGTGTATGGTGGAGATGGACATGGCCTCGAAGCCCTGGTGAGGGCTGGCATATATGTTTGTGCCCCTGCTCCCTGGTCCTTCCTCCCCCCTCGTCCCTCCTCCTCCTCGCTGGGTCCCTTCATGGCCAGGTGTCCTTGCATCTGCTGCTGAGGGGGAGCATGCAGCCCCCCACGCTTGCCCCACATCTGCTTAAGATACCACCGGCCTCTCCGGCTGACTCCTGGGCCCACTGAGTCTGCCCCAGGTGGCTTCACTGCCTGCTTTTGAGTCCACTCACTGCTGACAGTGACCACGCCTCGGACATGGACACCGCATTCTGCTCCCACCTCCTAGCTCCCACCTCCCACCTCCTGCCTCCTGCCTCCCCATATGAGAGCTTGGCACTGGTTCCGCCTCCCTGCACCTGCCTTTCCTCATCAGGAGGATGAGGAAACTACCTGCTTCTCAGGGTATAATGAGGATTAATTAATACAGAAATTGTGGTATTTATAAGCAAATACAAGGCTTGTTGCTGAAGCTGCCACTGCTGGGCTGGGGCGCCCTCCACACCCCCATGTGAGACTGGCCAGGCGGGACAGCGGCTCTAGCGTGGAGCTTTCAAGATGAGAATAAACAGAACAGAGACCAGGCATGATGAGCAGAAATACCTGGAGCCATGGTTCTTAATTAACATTTCCTTCAGGAAATGCCAGTTTCTAGATGCATGATAAGTACTCTTCCTTAAATGACAGAAAAATTTTTCTCCAAGCCTGGTGGCCATGGTCCCGCAGAGCTCCCGCCCTCCCATGGCACAGAGCCGGGTCATTGGCAGCAGCTGCTCTTCTCCCACAAGCGCAGAGCTCCGGAGCATCCTGGGCTGCTGGACCCAATTGTAGAAATGTATCCCACATAAGGATACAGAATCCCCAAACCTGACTGTGAGAGCTGCCATGTCCCCTGAAAACCAGATGCCACTGTGGACAGCTGGCCTGGAAACTCACTCTTCTATTGACCAGCAGCCAAAGCTAACTGCACTGCATGTCACAGCCTCCGTGCGCCCACGTGCATGGTGGAAGAGTCATGTGGACTCAAAGTCAGAAGGAAGACCTCAATACCTCTAACTGTGTCCTCATTTTTGATGCAAGGTCATCCATTCACTACACTTGTAAGAAAGCGGCAAGCCTAGCTCATTAACGCTATTGGCATATTTTAAAAGGAAATGGTTCATAACAGTTTAACAGAAGAAAAAAAGCCCTGGGGGCCTTGCAGAAGTTCCTTCATTAAAAGAAAATTAACCCTGAATTTGTAGTACTGTGACTTAACAAGCAGTGGTAATGCCTGCCCAAAATATACATCAAAAAAGGGCCCATATGGCTTGGTTATATGTGGTAATTAGAACAGAATTAGGAAGTGGTGGAATCATAAAATTTTCAACCTGGCAGAGCTGGAATACAAAATTTCATCCAATTTTTCTTGTTTCTTCCTCTTCACTATCCCTACCCTTCTTTCCCCAAGCACATTTCACAGATTAATATATATCACAGAATGAATATATAAACATATATTTATATAAATATATTTATATTTTGGTCCATGCTCATTTCAAGGCACATGAAAGGTGAAAGAACTTCTAGAGTAAATGACAGACTAGAACAAAAACATGCACTATATAAAATGAAGAGGCTCATACCTTTAGCATATTAAGAACTCTCTACTAATCAATAAGAAAAGGTAAACAACCCAAAGGGAAACTAGGGAAAGGACATTAGTAGACAACTCAAAAAGGAATCCATAGAAATTCCTGACAAATATTCAAATAGAAAGCAAAGCAATGCAAATTGAGACAACGCAGTTCTACCTATCCACTGCTAAAGACTGCATGACTGTTATATTCAGCATTGCTGGGCACTGGGAAAGAGGCCACCTTGTACCTTGCTGGTAGTTACAAAAAGTGACACCACCTTTCTGCATAACAATTTATCCATATGTCAAAACTTTTCTAAAATATGTATATCCTTTTCCTACTAACTCGATTTCAAACCATTTACTCTAAAGAATTATCTAGAGGTGAACACAAATATTTATGTAAAAGAAAGTTTCTTGGAATGTCAGAGGAGTAAAGAATTAGAATCAATCCAAATGTCCAATAATAGGGCTCTGATAAATATATTTTTGTATACATCTTCAATTGAATACTACCCAGTGATCATAAGTCATAGGACAAAATAAATATAATGGCATGAAAGTGTTAATAAAATATCAGATTATAGAAGAAAAGGTACAATGTGATTTAATAAATTGATCTATCAATACAAAAATAAAGTATGCAGAAAATAGAATCCAAAATATAAGGCAGTAGCATTACATGTGATTTTTCTTCTTCTTTGTTTTCCAGGTTTTTCAAATCATCACCAATGAGCATGTATTAACTGAAGACAGAGTCTAAACAACTTTAAATGACACTTTAAATGATCTATTGAGATGAACCTGACTTGTTTCTCATGTGAAGGTGGAATAATATGTCCTTGGGAATCCTTCAGAGGCTAGCATCTATAATTCAGGCCTGGGGTCTCAGATGGCCACACTCTCTCCCTGTTGAAATCTGCTTCTGTGAGGAGACAGTGCCTCCCAGAGTAAATAAATAAATAAAATTAAAATTAAAATTAAAAAACCACCAATCTAGCAAAGAACTGTTTTAAGATTGCCGTCATCCTTCCTTTGGGGAGTTGGGAAGCCCAAATGTCCTTTAACCCTTAGCCATCCTTCTGTAACTTCCAAGGCTGCAACAGGGTCACTGACTTAAATGCTGTGAAGCATCAGATTAATTAATAATCAGGACAGAGTTAGATGGTTCTCTCTGCTTGAGCACTGGTAATTATCATGCCTGACACACAATTCAACTTTTGGTAGGCAGCAGGCAAACTGCTGCCACCATTGTACTGTGCTCCATGTTCCAAATTTAATTTAAGGTTCTGTTTAGAAAAAAGAAAAAAGAATCTTTGCAAAGATTTATCCATAGCAGTCTCTTCCTGAGGTCAATTTTTTCTACATTGACTCCCCGTATTTATAGGTGATATGATTAGTTATTTAATGCAAGCAAAGACCTTTAGAACACTAGTATGGAGCTCAGAAGGATACTAAATATTTAAAAATCTCATCTCATGATTATAAAAAGGAAGGAGTGGGGTGGGGCATTGTAAAGACTATTGTTTTGCAAGAAAGGTTCTTAATGTAGCATGGGGAATTTCAAAAAGCTGGCAATCCCCTTTTCAATTTGGAGCAATGTGACTGCAACTAAACATGTCTAAAAACTGTTTAAAGCCATGGTTCATCTAGGTACTATTAATTAAAGATGTTTTTGTGAAAATACCTATAATAAGTCAATTGCCATTCACATTTGGAGTGCAAGTAACCAGATTGCCCAAAATAAATCTGTTTCCCCACCTTCAAAGTTGGATGCTGCCCCAAAAGTAAGATGGCAACCACAAAAAACACCTTAAAATTCCTATCAATGAAAGTTGATCCAGCCATGCATTCCTGAATAAGCAGGCAAATGCACAGTGCCTAGCAGGAAGGTGCATGGCATGGCTGGCTCATTGGCCTGCAGAGAACCTCTGGAGTGGAACCCCTTTCATCAGCTGTGCCTTCTGTGCCTCACCAGCTCTTGCTCCTTTCTAACTATGGCCCCAGGAGGTGCAGGACAGGCTCAGGAGGTATTTTCTTAAGGTAACTAAACAAGTTTAGAATTCTATGACCCAAAATTACCTTATGAGAGTTTACATTCATATACCCAGGAAATGACCATTTCTTAGGAACTGGGTGTGATGTAACAGTAGTGGAAGTGACAGCTTTATGAGCAGAAATGGCAAAGCCAGTCCCAGGCCAGAGCTGCAGGTGAGTGTGGCAGGGACCCCGCAGGGGCAGGCAAAGGCAGGACCCCTCTAAGGATACAGCCCGAGGACCCCGTGTCTTTGCAGAGGGCCATTAGCAAAGAGAGTTAGGATAGCATCTTCTTAGAATCTGGGTTAATGTTAATAAGAATTGCCTTTGAGAATGCTAATAAGGTTGTTCACAAGAACTATTGGAAGTCAAATCTCCATGGGATGAAGACATCAGAGACACACTGAGGCAGTCTTGGGCATAGTTTACCAAGTGCACCCAAATCTCCACCTTATGAGAAATCCCCGGCCTCTCTGTGCTGGAGCCTGTGACTATTTTGGCCAATGAGTCATGAACTCAAATGAAGCATGTCATTTCTAGACCAGGGCATTTCATGGTCTGTGGAAGATGCTTTCTTTTTCCTGTTGGCATAGTGGCTGGCCACATTTAAGATGGGCAGCTGCTCTGTACACCTGGGTTCCTAGATGTTATGATGAACTGAACTCCCTGGTGAGATTATTGAATGAGAAATAAGTCTGATTATTTGAAGCCACAGATATACCTTAGCATAACCCAACATCCTGACTGATATATGCAGTGATTTCCAAATGGATGCAGTCTAGTGGTAAAGCTTCTACCGGCCATTCAAGAAATCAGATATAAGTTATAAAAGTCATAAAAAAAGCCAAAACACTAAAAATCCTAGCACAGGTAACAGTGTTAAGATGAACAGCGTAAAAAGGAAAGCAGCTCTGAACTAGTGCTTTTCAAGAAAAAATGAATCTGGTGGTGGAGGGAAGGAGCAAATCAAGAGCTATAGGCACAAATACAATAAATAAAAACTTTGCTATGTGTTCTCTAGTTCTTGAAACAAAATAAAAATAATACATGGGGTAATATATTTTCATAAATTCATTCCTTTGAATCATTGTTCTATACGTAAAATGTCCCCTTCCGCTATGCTGACACAACTACAGTCATTTCTTCCTGTGAATTACCAATTGAAAAACTATAGAATCCAGGTTTTATTATGCAGACAAAATCAATAGACTTCCAATTAGTCTGTCTTTCACCCTAAACTAATACATTTCCAAAACATAAGATAAAAATTATATAAAAATAAGAGGCATATAAATTTCCACAAAGCATTTAATGCAACTGTCCTTTAATAATGAGTCTAGGTTTTGAGAGGCAGAATTTGTACAACCTAAATTTTGTGTCATCAGCATAAATGTGTATTAGAATTGTGATAATCCCATTTCATAAGTGGAGAGACCCAGAAGCATCATGAAGCCAACTAGAATGCATTTAGAGAGACATTTTTAAGTGTAATTCATTGGTTTCTAAAATTCTTGTCATTCATCCAGTCATTCAATAATATGTAATGAATATCCACCATCAGACATTGGACCATGTGAACAAGACATAGTCTAATAGGGAGGCAAGAGTGAGTGAGGAATTACAGAACAGAACGGCATGCCCAAGGCTTGATGTACGAGTGCACAGAATGCCACGTGACCCACATGTAGGTGTTCAAGGGATGGCTTCCAGGAGTGGGGTCTAAAATAGGACCATGCTAACAGAGGCTGGGGGCAAGAACTTTCCAGGAAGAGAGAGAGAAAAAAGAGAGACTTTAAAGAAAACTCGAAACAAGAGAAAACCATAGACATTTGGGACCAAGAGGCAGGTCAAACAGCAAATGGAAAATGGCCAGAGATGAAGCTGAAGGGGTAGATTTGACAAAATTCAGATCTTAAGCCTTCTTATACATACAGATTTTTGGTTGAAAACACCAGGAAGCCATTGAAGGATTTGAAGCAGAGTGATTCATGTGATTAGATTTGAGCTTCAGCATGACTGTCGTGATCATGGACTGCAAGATGGATCGGACAAGACAAATCTGGAAGTGGGAGACTGTTTGGGAGGCATTTTAAGTAGCACCAGTGAGAGACAGGTGTTCTCCAGTCTACAGGGTGGAGAAAATTGGACAGATCTGAGAGAAAGAAAATAAAGTCAAGAGAATGGGTGTAAGTCAGCAGACAGGAGGAGTAGTCAGCAGCAGCCCACCCTGAGCAGCTCTGGGGCTAACGGCTGGGGTGGAATCCCAGCTCAATCACTTACTATTCAGTGGCCTTGGGGACCTTTCCCAATCTCCTTTGGCCCTAATGTTCTCATGTCAAAAATGAGGGTGAGGAGGGGATCACCCTTACCCCAGGAGCTGTTTTGAGGTTCGGTATGCATTCAGTCAGGAGAGAAAGGACATCTGTACTGGTAAAGCCCATAAGAAGGAGAGAGTAGGATACTGAGCACAGCTAGTAGAATAGACTCCAGAGAAAAGAAAAGGCAACATTCCAGATCTTGAAAAACTCTGCTGCACCTTTTCTCGGAAAAATGGCTCATGTATGTCCAATCAGTGGGGCATTTTTGTTCACCCTTTTCATAGGAAAGAAAATGGTAAGGTACATGATATATATGACTCATCTAAAAAGCACAGGGCTGTGAGCGACGTGAAGCTACCAGGCTCACATTTATTGGCAGCCGCACACTGCCACTGTGCAGCCCAAGCCTGTGGCCACCACCTATGGAACACATACGGCCACTGTCCAGAGTCCTCATGAAGTCAGAAGAGGGGTCGATGATGGACCCCTGGGTCACTGAGAGTGTTCAGCAGCAATTTAGCAAATTATACCAGACCAAGAAATCAAGATTTCTCCAGAAATTAAACTCAGAGAGCAAGGATTTAGAACACAGAGAGAACAGAGTATTTGGACACACTGAAAGGGCCAGGGTGGATCCTTGTATGCAATATTTATCTATAGGGAATATATAAACTATATTTTCTCAAAAATTGTCCTACCAGCCTTTGCTACAAAACCAAAGCTTTAGTCGACCTGGGCTCATAATGCCTTCCAGAATCAGCATTCTACCACAGAGGATACTAACTGAAATGCATGCCTGGTCATTTGAAATGCTGCTGACAATGTAGCAAAGCAACAGGTGTTGGTATGCAACTGATTTTCAAGGCACAGTAGACATATATCAAATCTCATATCCTCATGTCTGACTATTTATCATTTTTTTATAAAGCAACCTATTAAAAACCTACTTCAATAAGCTTTATTTGTATTTCTCAGAAAGTTTTCTAATGGATCATACTCTGAAGTATGAGGGAAAACATGCTTTAAAACGATAATAACCATGCTTTTTTTTTTAACTTTTTATTTTGAAATACATTCAGACTTAAAGGACAGTTACCAAAATATTACAAACTCTGTACAAAGAACTCCAGCATAACCCACACACACTCAGATACACCAATTTTCACATTTTGCCTCATTTACCATATAATTCTATCTATATATTCATCTATATATCCATTTTTCTGAACACTGGCATGAACGTTTCTTAAGAAGACAGTACTCACTTACGTAACCACCTTAAGCACATGTATCAAATTCAAACAACTGAGCATTTACACAAAGCTTTCAGGATGGACTCCAGTTTTTTCATGTGTCCCTTTGAGCTTCTTCTCCTCCCTTGCTGGGTCCCATCCAGGGTCACGGATTGCATTTAATTGTTGCTGTTTCTTTAGTTGTTCTTCCTTTTTTTTTCATTGTGGGACATGCTTTAATTTAAAAAAATCAGTGAGATTCATTTCATTAGATTAATTAGAAAAACAGGTATGGAAGGTTTATATATACATATATTAGGTACTTACAGCTGTAAACACATTTGGAAATCTAGTACTTGGAGGTGACATGTGCTAACATCTGCAGCTTATTTTGAAATGCATCAAAAGCAAGATGTGTTGCTAGTAGATGGAAGGATGGAAAAATGAGATATGTGATAAGGCAAAAATAGAAAGTGATTGAGATATGGTTGCTAACTACAACTTCTGCAACTTTACTACTTGTGATAAATTTCTATAAAATGTTAGAAAAAAATATCTATGAGTAATCCTTCCAATAAGTTTCTCTATTTCATCTCAAGGGCCTCGTTTCATGAGCTATCCACTTTTGGCTTTCTGTCTTAAACCACTTTCTCTGTACTGCTACTTTCTTCCTTTCAGCAGTTTCTTAGAATGTGTGCTTGTGTGTGTGCACACATGTGCACACATGTGCATGTTGGAAAAATGGAAATGTATTCCAATTAGACCTAGAAAAGAAAGGTTGTACTACTGAAAATGTACAGGTAACAGAAACCCCAGTTAGTCTAACTCAAGAAAATGGAGAATAAACTCACAACTCAAATGCTGATTGGCAGGGGTGGGGAACCTGGAAGCTTCAGATGTGACTGCATCCACGAAGACAAGTAACACTGCCAATACCTCCCTTTGTCCATCTGTTTGCGCTCCTCTCACAGTTGATAAGAGACAGGACTGTAGCATTACCTGGAATGTCCACCATAAACACTTCTGTTCTGGAACATTCCACCCTTGAATCTGTGTCCCCTTCTAGCCACCCCTTCTAGCTACCATGATACTGCTTGCCAAACTTTTTGGAAGCTTCATCTATACTTGCTTTTCCTCTTCTTCACCTCACAACCACTCCTTAGTCTCTACAACCTGGATTCTGTGCCCTCAGCTTCAGCAAAATCAGTTTTACAAAAGTAACTGGTGACTGACAACTGAGGACGCAAGGGAGAATTACATTTCTCACCCTGCTGGTTCCCTGGTGCAGCATTTGATTTTACTGATCACATCTTTCCTTACTTTGGATTTTCCTGGTATCAGGCCCTGAGACAAGAACTTGGGTTCAAATAGCTTATTTGGAGAAAACTTCAGGAAACAAGAACAAAAGTGGAAAAGTGTGACTGGGAAGGGAGAAACACCAACAGAGTGCAGTAATTGAAAAGTCTTTCATTGGCTTTTGTCTGAGCTGTGAAAACAACCCCCTAGTGGGTCACCTCCCCAAGCTTTGCATCTCTAAATCCAGACAAATCCACAGTATCTGATGCTTTCCCAGTAAAGTCCTTGCATGACTCCCCACACCCTACAGACCCATCAGCCTGTACAAGGCATCCCACCACCTGGCTCTCATTTGCCTTTCTAGTCTCTTCTTGCCCTGTTTTCTAGCTGCCATTTGGGCCATAGGAGGACTCAATGACTGCGGGGGTCCCCCAAACACATACTCTTTCCCTGTCTTGTCTGTGTGAGGCTATCTATGCTCCTGGAGTGCCCCTCCCCATGCTGGGAAATGTCCTGGATTCGGGCAACCCTTCCCCATGTCCCATTGTTCCTTGTGCAAACCTTTCATGCTGGTACCAGTAAATGGCATTAGGGCAACCTGAGCTGCTCACTTTCCCCTCTCCCCTTCAAGACTGCCAGGATCACAAGGGTCAAGACAGTTTATTAGTCAGTGAGAACTTAATAAATATTGACCCAAAATGTAAAAGTGCTAACAGCACTCTTGCTGACATCTCCTTACTCAAGCAGATAAAATGGATTACAATTCATTTTTGTTCCCTCTTTACTGAGGGAAAGAGAGCAGGAGGGAAGGGGCACAAAGGGTCCAGTTTTACTCCACTGGCAGCTCAGAGCTCACTGGATACCCAGGGCACCTTTGCTGGAACTCAACACAGAGGTGAGGCCCAGCATCACTCAGGGTGGCCCTGGTGAATTGGCTTGTTTCCAATATACGGAATTGGCTCGGCCCCTCGGCTGGAGAGCTGCTTTATAAAAAGGTACTGAAAATATAAAGCTGCTATTCACCTTGCCTCCCTTAACTAAATGTAAATTTCTACCATAGAAATGGGTTGGTAGGTATTGTTTATTGAGATTCTCAGAATAGTCTGGTAATAGAGAAGTTTTCCATCAACATGAATTGTTCATTCAACTAATATTTTATTTTATTTTAGTTTTTGAATAATGAGACATGTAAATGGTATTAATATCAAACGGCAAACAAGGATAGTGTAAGATGCGTGCCGTCTAGGACACCTTCCCATGACACCATGCCATCTTGTGCATTGGCACTGCTGGACGTGGCAGCAGCTATCCCCACACCACTAAGGACTTGAAATGGGGCTAGCGAAGATGAGAAACTGGACTCATTTCATTTTAAGATTTACAACTTAGTTTAAATTGCTATGTGTGACTAGTAGCCAATATACTAGGAAAGAGACACAAAACCTCTTTTTTCCCTCTGCTTTCCCTTCACTCTCTTAGGAGGAATCCACCTTTCTCTCTCATGATATATCTAATAGATGGTATATATCATACTGTATCTCCAACATGTTTCCAGTGATAGCCCATACACTTATAAATATTTGTGTGTATGCACACAAATGGCAGCAGACGTCACACTGGCCACTAAAACCCCCCTTGTCTCTTAATAAGAGATTTTCCGGTCACTCCGTAGGCTTCACATAGGAGCACTGCCGGGCATTCTTTCCATGGTGGGCATCAAATTAATTACCTATTCATGGATATTGTCCTCATTTTCAATATTTTCCTATTGAATCAATTTCCAGTGGCTGTTTCAGAGCCCCCAGGCCTGAACTTCACCAGAAGTTCTCCCAGGACCCAGAAGATAGCTACAACCCAGTTAAAGTTCATGACAGTAAAAGGTACAGAGCAGGATATGCAGAGGGAAAAAGGACACAAGTGGAGTCTAGGAAAACCACACATCGCCTGCTTTTGGTTCTCCCCCAGGAAGGGACACACCAAAAATGAGCCTTTCTTCAGAGCAGAAATGCTGTGTGTGGGCAGTGTTGCCATACGGGTCATGTAGACACTCTCTGCCCAACAGCCACCAAAACTCCAGAATCCAAGAAGAGCAGCTGCCAGGCGCACTGGGCAAACAAAGATTCCAGGGAAAGCTTCCTACCAGTTAGAAAACTGCTTGTCTGGCGAGTTCCTAGATGCCAGCTAAAGGCGAACCTGGCAACCAAGCCCTTCTAAGTTGACATCAGGCCTGTGATGTTAACTCCTCTATCTACTGTGAGGATCTTTATCTAAATCTGATTTTGCTCATGTCCAGATATAGCTATAGGATAAATACCTAGAAGTAGAATTGCTGCATCAAAGAGTATGAATATTTCCAATATAATCTACATTGCCAAATTATATCAATTTGCACTTATATCTGTAATGTATAAGAGTATTTCTCTAAACCTCCACCAAGACAGTGAAACAAATGTTTTTAAGTATTTGGTATGTGCAAAGCAAATACTAAATACTTAAATATAATTCTATATTTCTCAGCACTGGAAATACAGAATTAAATAAGGCAGAGGTCCCACTTCTATTCTATAAGGAAGGGAAACAGAAATAAACAAGTAAACTAAAGAACAAAAGTGATCAATTTGGCAATTAAATAGAGAATGATTTGTAAAGAAAGAAGCAGCAGAAAAAACAATTTGGAGATAATTAACGTAGTACGGGTGAGAGATGACAGTGATTAAACTATGATGGTTGCAGTCAGTTTGGGAGTGATGCCGACAAGACTTGCTGAGAGTTTGGAAGCATGTATATTGAGAACAGAAGCCAACATTATCCCTGTACCTGTGTCAAACAGTACCAGGAACAGGCATATTTACCTTTCCTTTAAACAGTAATGAGAACAAGCATAAAATAATTTAGCTAATTGCTCAAGGAAATACCTGCTCCTGGAAAACAAGACTATGGAACCAACTAAATAGCTTTCTCACTAAGGTTAATAGCTTGATCAAGATGTGCTCCCATATCTTGACTTGACACATCTACCTACCCAAAGTTATTATGTCATACCTCTGTCCAATCCCAAGCAGCTCCTCTCTTTGTAAGGCACCCCCTGTGATGGGTGGGTTCTGGTGTCACCTGGCCAGGTGATGGTGCCCAGCTGTCTGCTCAGGTGAGTACTGGCCTGACCATGGCTACAGGATATCCTGTGGCTGGTTGATAAACAGGAATGCTGGTGCATTAAATCTTCAGTCAGTTGATTGCATCTGAGGCTGGTTGCATCTGTGATCAACTAAGGCATGCCACCACCAACAGGATAATTCAATCAGTTGAAGACTTTTGAGGAAGAGGAGAGACTCTTTCACTGCTTCTTCAGCCAGCAAGACTCTCCTGTGGTGTGTCCAGACCCTTCATCAGAGCCATCAGCTTCACAGCCTGCCCTATGGATTTTAGACTCTTCCATTCCCAAAGTTGCATGAGAAACCTTTATACATCTCATATTTGCAGCTCTCTCCTGGTGGTTCTGTTTCTCTAGAGAACCCTGGCTAACACAACCCTCCTTAAAAATCAACCATCCCAACTCCTAAAACTCTCAAAATATCTTACCTGATCCCCTCCCCCACTTCTGTGACACTTCTAAAGCTGCCAAGTGAGTTTCTCCTTTACTGCAGAAGGTCTCAAAATTTAGCTTTGCTTGGTCAACTAGTTTTTCTTGTCACCTTTTCAAAAGTTGAAGGTCTAGGCTGTGGTGAGAGAAGATAGTCTTTTAGAAGATCACTACTGCAACTTAAATATTTTAGAGTTTTCAGTGTCTTGGTGTGAGATCCTGGTAGAATGGGCTCTGGATTGAAATACAAAATACTTGGTCTATAACAAACCTATTGACTTAAAACTCTCATTGCCTAGTTCCTTTCTACTAAATGATGTAAAAAATCAAAAGTTGCACTCTGGTCCACCTTCAAATAATTTGAAATAATATACATAAATCTTTGAGCAACTTGGTGGGGGGAATTGAACTTTATGAAGTAAGGGAATTGTATTATTTTCTGGTTGGAGGGAAACTTTTAACTCACAGACATTCAACCACCAAGCCCTTTGAAGCACAACATGAAGAGATTTTCTGACTCTTTTGGAAGTGCCTCAAAATTAACCTAATTATATTTCATATGAATTTAGATTCTGTCAAAATAGGCAACATAACTAATATCTGGGTGTTAATTCTCCTTCAAATATAGTAGGAAAGAGATAATAATTGCAGGGTGGTTAGGGGCCTCAAAATAGGCAGGACCCTTCATTACCCATAACAATGATACAGAAGTCAAGAAGTACAAGCAGGGTGGGCCACGGTGGTTCAGCAGGCAAGAATGCTTGCCTGCCATGCCAGAGAACCCAGGTTCGATTCCCGGTGCCTGCCCATGTGAAAAAAAAAAAAGTACAAGCATTGGTAGATAACCACACAAAAATTTACTCAGGTTATACAAATTAGATTTTAAAATACCCAAGCTCATTATCAAGATATATTGAAGTGTTGCTGACATTGAAATGCATAGAAATCTTTGCTGAAAAGAGAGAAATAGCTACACTTTCCTACATGTTGAAATCTCTTTTTCAGTGAGTATTTCTCAACACCTAGTTGAGGTCCCCCTTTTACATGGCATGGGCCAGGTGCTGCAACAAACCACTATAAACCCTTTGAATGAAAACACAATAGTTACTCAGAAAATGAGAGCCACAGATAAATGGTGTGCTCTGCTGCACCATCTTGAAAAACCTAAATATAGCACTGGGTCAGCTCCTTGAGGTTCACTACATAGAACTGCTGGCAAATCCACATAATTGCCTTCTGTGTTTTCCCCTGAATATTTTCACCAGCTGTCTTCATGTCTGACGTCTCCAGTCACTTTAACCAGCTCACAAAGGGAAAGAGGAGAAAAGCCTGGCAAGCCATATGCCAAACTCCATCAGACCCAGGAGACCAAATGTCTTCTGGATCCAAGAGATGGTTATTTACAGACCTGTAATTAGTGATTAAAACCCCAGGGAACATTTTGCTTTTCTTTTAACCTGAAACTCTTCTCAGCTTCTATGCATTTTCATACTAAATGTGACACTGTGCAGCTCTGCCATCTATTAAGAAACAACCTAGTAATTACCATGAGAAATGCACTCTTCACTGTATGTCTAGTTTGCCTTGTGCTTTTAGTGGCCAGTTATTTTTTAAAATAAAACCAGAGCCCAATTTTCCCTACTCAACCATTGGAAAAATGCAGAAATGTTTCTTCAAGTAGAAATTAAGAGATGTATTAAAGATGAAAACAACCTTTAATTAGTAATGATATTTCATATATATTTAAGCTGAAATAGTGACATTTAGGAGTATTCAAGTAGGATAAAAAGAACAAAGCTTGTTACATTACCACAATTTTCATACCTGAGAAGCAAATAACATCACGTTAAAAGTAAGTCTATTATAAATTGTCCTGATTATTGAATGAGTCTAAGAGTATATACTTGCTTAGTTTAATTTTCACCCAATTTTAAGGGGGTATTTCATTTCTAGTATGAAAGAATACAGATCAGAAAAAAAATCCACTAAAGATGCCATACAGAAAAATTCCAAATAACTAATATATGATACAGGACCCTTAAAGAGAGGGTGCTGGACTCGGCAGCCCCAAGGTGCAGGCGGCAACCAGAGACTTAGTTCCCGAGACTATAGCCTGGGGTGGCAAGGTGACAGTGGGGGCACCTGATGACACGTGGTGACAGGTGAGGGTGGCAGCATGCGCCTTTGCTGGCATCTGATCTTCCACTCCAGAGCACACAATTCCAGCCTGATTACAAGAAAAACCCCAGACAAATCCCCCAGGGGAGAAGCATCCTGCAAAGTACCTGCTGGTATTCCTCAGCAGTACAAGGAGGGGCTGAGGAGCTCAAGGAGACATGTCAGCGCAGGCAGGATGGGTCCTGGATGGGAGCTAGAAGAAACAAAGGCATCAGATAAAAACTAAGGAAATCCACATAAATTCATTCTTGATACGAAATGTGCCATCCTCATAAAAGGTGTGATGACAGCAGAAATGGATGCGAGACTACGGGAATTCTCTGTACTGCCTTTGCATCTTTTCTGAAAATCTGAAAAATAAAGTCTGGTCATAATCCACATGAGCACACCTAACAAGCTGATCTTTGTTTCTAATTTTAAAGGCTCCTTGGAGAAATAGTTGATTCTTGGACAGGACCTGGAAATAGATTAAGCAGAGGCATCTTGAAGTGTCAGAAAGTAAGAGAGTGGGATAAAACTCTCAGTGACGGGGGCTGTCCAAGGGATATAGGAGCCAACTGCCAGTGGCCCAATGGCCAAAACCAGAAAAAATAAAACAAAAAGGATCCTGGATAAATTGAGTTTCTGCTAAGAGACTGTAATGAGAGGGGAAGGGAAGCAACATCACTGGAGAGGTGGTGAAGTACAGGTGCGGTGCTCGAAGCCCAGCATTCACGTTTCATCTTAGAACTGCTGTGCAGTTGGTGACACTCACCTTTACAAATGAGGAAACCCGAGGTCAAGAGATATCACTGCCCTGTCCAAGGTCACGCAGGCCTAGGGTGAGCACAGGGCGTGGGGCGCTGCGGTGGCCCAGCCTGGCTACAGGTGCCCTGGGCCCGGCCGCCTCTCAGGCCACCCCTGGCCCGAGCCCACCTTTTCTGGCAGGTGGCTGCTGACGAGTTCAAAACGTGGGTAGGAAGTGGAGCCTCATACCAGAGTTTTTAGTTATTCCTTTCGTGGCCATCGGGAACGAATTACAAACATTAAAAAAAAAAACACAGAGGAAGGAACAGATCCTCATTCCAATCGAGATGCCCACAGCATAGCTGCTCCTGACTTTAACTGGCCTGCAGGCGGTACACACGTGAAACCAAATACTCACCCTGCCCACCAGGAAGGGGCCCTTTGGCCTCATTTCTGCATGTTCAGCCTCCAGGAGACCCCGTGGGAGCCGCGTCGATGCTGAAGGAGCGTCCGTGGGATGGTAAGGGAACAGCTGAGCATTTCCCAAGGCCACGTCCAACTGCCGCCGGCAAAGAGCGCGGGGACCTGGGGAGACTGGGGGGAGGGGTGTGCGGCCATCGGCACCAGCCTGGTGCGGGGCCCCTCCCTGCCCTGGATGCTGACCATCCCCGGGGTGTGCACCCCATGGAGGGTCGCCCCCCACAGGTTCTTCCAGCTGAGCTGCCCCACGGGCTCTGAGTCCCCCCACCCCAGTGACCTTTGTGAAGGACAGACTGCAATGAGCAGCCCAGAGCCGAGAGAGGCCACTTGGTAAACACAGGGGACCACAGGCATGCCCGGAGCCACCAATCCCCAGGGACAGTGTGGAGGCTGGCTGAGCAACCCAGGCCCATGACGAGCCTAGGGTCCTGCCTGGGCCTTCATTTCCTCGTCCCCGAGCCATGGCCATGAGATGATCCGAGCCGGTGGCTGGAGGCCGGCCTTTGTGTGTTCCAGATAGCCACTGCCTGCGCCCTAACCCAGGGGAAAGAGCGGCCCCTGCCACACCCCTGCCACACCCCCGCCACACCACAACTTGCTCCCAGACCCTCACCACCTTGGCCACACCCCGTTCCACCCTGCCTTGCCCCAGCGCCGACGCTTCTCTGTGTGCACCCGCACAAGGGCCGTCACTGGGCCTCCAGGAATTGTGTCCAAACCCCTTCTTCCTCGCCAGCTTTCCATGCCTTCAGCCCCCTGTTCCCCCCCTCGGAGCAATGCCAGGGCTGTGCAGCTTGGGACCACTCCAGCATGCATGGGGCCGGGTCTAGGAGAGCACCGCGCAGCACGTGGTCCTCAGGTTGGGATGCATCTTTTCAGCCCCTTTCTGCTTTCCGCATCCCTCCCTTATCATTATTCAGCTAGTCCCAGTTGTGTGTAGATATGTTTTCTTTATGTCTTTGTAAACAGACCCTCTATAGTAAGTATATGGAACAACTTTTTAAAACTTCTTAGCATCAGACCATGTTGTTCTCTCCAAACTTTAAATAAAAGATGAAGAAAAAAAGTTTTTGGTACCAATTGTGGGTAGAAATAGCCTTATTGCACTGAAAAGGCATGTGAGGCCTTCCAAATTGGGCTTCCAAACCCTGGGAATGTTTTCTGAGGCCACAGTTCATGTGCAAAAGCCGTGATTTGCTGAAAACCAGCTCCAGTTTCTATTCAAAGGAAAGTCCGGTCATTTGGGAGGGGTGACAAGAGGTAAACAAATAAAGATTACTAATCTTGCTACAAATAAACAGTGAAACAATTTTAAACAAATTTTCTTTCTTAAGAAAAAATCTGTGGCTAGCTTCCAAATAAAATGTGTATTTTGCCCACCTTAAAGATGTTAGCTACAAAGTATAGGTGACAGAATTTTAAGCAGCATTTGAAAAATATTATTTCTAATTGTTTCCCACAGTAACAGTCTGGGGAGTATTTTTTCTTATTGGGTAACAAGAAGCTAACCCTGTGTAATAACCTGGCAATTTGCGTTTCTGAAGAAAGGTGGTAAAAGAGCAAATATTCAAACTCTGGGAAAAGCCATCTCCAAGGAAACTCCCAAGTTTATCCTCCTTTGGGGGAATTGTGTGAGTGGAGGGCATGCTCCATGTCACACTATGGCCAGAAACAGCTTTCAGAGAAGGAACCCCCAAAGCCCCTCCCAGGAGAATGCCTCAGGTATCATTAGCTTTTTAGACTTCCCTGGTAATTGGCTGGGTAGCTGCCCCCAGCCACATGCTGCCATGAGAAATGAAATCTCTGGGCATTCAGCCTCCGGATTCAATGACTGACAGAGTGAAATGGCCAGAAAACAAGAGCCAGGATTGAGCATAGGGTGGAACTGGAGACAGAAAGAATGGGACAGAGCTTCTCTCACAGAAAAAAATCAAATTTTAGCACCAAGTGTTTCTAATTACATTTGGCTTATTTAAAAGCCATTGCCATTTCTGTTGCAGTGTTTTAGAAAGGATTAAGCATGATGCTAAAGCAGAGAACTGCGGTTCACAAGCCACTGAACAATAATACCTTTTAATACAGGAGGTCAGACACACACCCGCACCCAGAAAAGAAAACCTGGGAAATGGACATCCTGCACCTCCCACGGTCAGGGCAGATCTTGTACAAACAGGGGTGGAAGAAAGAGCTGAGCAGTGCCGTGATGGAACTGCATACTTGGACCCCACTTGAGGGGTCTGCAATATGCTTTCTGAGAACCAATTTGAAAGGATAAAAGAATGAGTAGGGCTCTGTCCATCCTCATTAAGGAGGTAATAAGGAAAAAAGCACAAGCCACAATCAGAGCAGCGGAGGGGGCTCTGGGAAGGATGGAGCCAGGTGTTGGGATGGATTGGGGTCACACAGAGAGTAGAAAAAGCTTCACAGATGAAACATATTTGAAATAAGCTATGAAGGAGAAAGAGCATTGAGTTTTAAAGGGTGGAGATGGTGGAGAACGGTGTTCCAGGAAAGAAAGGCAGAAAATAATAATAATAATAAATGATCAGGGTGTGGCTTGGGCACACAGGATGGGTGGACTGTCTGGAGCAGTGGTTCTCAGCAGGTGGCACTTGGAAGCAACAGCAGCACCTGAAATGCATTAGAAATGCAGATTCTTTGGCCCCACTCAAGGCTATGGAATGAGAACCTGTTGGCCTGGGCCTAGACAGCTGGGTTTTAACAAACTACCCAGATGACTCTGGTGTGCACACAAGCTTGAGAGCAAATGCATGGCACAGGGGAAGTGTTGGAAAGAAGAGAAGCCCAACAAGCAAAGAAGACAGGAGAATGTGGGGGGCAGTTGGAAGGGCAGGCACGGTCCTGCTAGCTACTGAAGCAGGGCAAGATGATGCCTCTCCATTGAACAGGTCAGCATGTTCAAAGGATTTGGGATGGGTTTGTTTATCACTATAAAATTCCCTCCATCATGGCTATCATTTGCTTTTACTAACAATATGTCACTAAAAGAGTTTTATATCCATTTGACCCACCAAAAAATGTTCAGGGAGGGGAAAGGCCCATTTGCTGTCATGTAATGGTTTCTAACCCAGCTTTCTTCCTTGAACTCTCCTAGTTCCTAAGTACGCTACTCTTAAAGGTAAACTCAAACTTTCCTTTGAAATAGCTGGAAGCAAATTTGTGCGTAAGTATTGTAAGTGTTTCCAAACCTGGGAAGCAGCAGATGAAAAGCTGATTATTCCATAATAGACTGAAACATGATTAAGAGATATTAGCACTCAGAAACTAAAATATTTTAATTATCTTAAAGAGCATTGAACATATATGTTATGAAGCATATGGAGGAATGAGATTGGCAATGGCCTAAAGAATTGCTACCCTGACAACAGTGCCTAACTGCTGTCATTCACCCACGCTTTCTGGGACAGAAGTGAAGAAAATTTGTCCGTGGGGAGAAAGCACCCTTTGCTCACAGATGAGTAATAAAAGATTGCACCAATACTGTACAGAATTTGTTACACGTGGAGAGAGGAGGCCAATATAGAGTATGAATTAGGAGTTTTAGACCATGAATTAGAAGGGGCTATGACTGATCTCCTCTAAGACAATTTGAGGATCAAAATAAATAATGCAGCAAATTATAACCCATTAAATAAAGTAGGAAACCATGAATCAAACACTATATGAATAAATAAATGATTAAGTTGAATGCTTGATAAGAAATAGAGTATTTACAGAGTCTTAATATGCGTCCACACACAACACTTACTGATTACAAAAGAAAAACAACAATTCCAGGGTGGAGAAGGTACACAGACATGGCCTTAATCAACTGACCAAATGAACATCAATTAGATGTGTGACACATTGAAATTCTGTGCTGCCTAATAAGGGAAAAGCAAAACATTCTTTCTGAGACATTCCTACCAGAGGGCACAACCTAAATCGAATCATGAGAAAACCAAAGACCACCTCAGGTTGAGGGAAATCCTACAAAACAGCTAGCCTGTGATCTATAAAGCTGAAGTCATGATGAGAAAACAGAGACCGAGGAATTCTCCCAGACTGAAGGAGATGAATGCGACACCTAAATGCAGTGATGGATCTGAGCCAGAGCCTTTAGCAAGTCAAGTGGGATCTGAGGATTAAGTGTTAACTTAAGCCAGAGTTAACTTTCCCAGTGGTGGCTGCATTGTGACCACTGTGAGAATATTCTGGTCTGCAGGAATCACTTGCTGAGATGTCTGGAGAGGGTGGAGCACCTGTGCCAGCATACGCTCAGGGGGTTTGGAGAAAAACAAAGTTATTTGTACTGTACTGGCAACTTTTTGGCAAATTTGAGAACACTTCAAATAAAAATTACTGACAAATAATAAAATTAAAAGTTTTAGATTGAAGAGGGCTGCTCTGGCTGCAGAGCCTGAGATTCCCTGTGAAAGCATAGACTTCCTGTTATGGCAGCAAGCAGAGCAGGAAGCCTGCAGTGTCTCAGGGAAGCTATTTTCAGTTATACTCCACCAGCTGAGAGCCTGCAGCCAGCAGAAAGACACATGGACAGGTCTGCTGGGCCAGTCCGTGGGTCGGTCTGCTAGCCCTTTCCATGTGTCTGTCTGCTGGCCTGTCTGTAGGTCTGTCTGCTGGGCCAGTCTATGAGTCTATCTACCGGCCTGTCCATTGGTCTGTTTGCCAGGCTATCTGTGGGTCTGTCTGCCAGGCCTGTCCATGAGTCTGTCTGCTGGTCTGTCCGTGGGTCTGTCTGTGGCCTGTCCGTGGGTCTGCCTGCTTGGATGTCTGTGGCTCTGTCTGGTGGCCTGTCTGTGGGTCTGTCTGCCAGGCTATCTGTGGGTCTCTCTGCTGGCCTGTTCGTGGGTCTCTCTACTGGTCCTGTCCGTGGGTCTGTCTGCCAGCATGTTTGTGGGTTTGTCTATGGCCTGTGTGTGGGTCTGTCTGCCTCCTTGTCTTTGGGTCTGTCTGCGAGCCTGTCCGTGGGTCTTTCTGCTGGCTGTCCATGGGTCTGTCTGCTGACCTGTCTGTGGTTCTGTCTGCCATGCTGTTTGTGGGTCTGTCTGCTGGCTGTCCATGGGCCTGTCTGTGGCTTGTCCATGGGTCTGTCTGCTGGCCATCCATGGGTCTGTCTGCAGGCCTGTCCATGGGTCTGTCTGCTGGCTGTCCAAGGGTCTCTTCCAGCCTGTCTGTGGGTCTGTCTGGTGGCCTGTCTCTGGGTCTGTCTGCCAGCCTGTTTGTGGATCTGTCTACTGGGACTGTCTATGGGTCTGTCTGAAAACCTGTTTGTGGGTCTGTCTGTGGCCTGTCTGTGGGTCTGTCTCCCTGCTTCTCTGTTGGTCTGTCTGCCAGCCTGTCCGTCAGCCTGCCTGCCAGCCTGACATGGGTCTGTCTTCTGCCCCTGTCTGCAGGTCTGTCTACTGACTGTCCGTGAATCTGTCTGTGGCCTATCCATGGGTCTGTCTGCTAGCCATCCATTGGTTATCTGCAGGCCTGTCCATAGGTCCTTCTGCTGGCTGTCTGAGGATCTCTGCCGGTCTGTCTGGGGGTCTGTCTTCCAGCCTGTCTGTGGGTCTGTCTGCCGGCCAGTCTGCTTGTCTGTCTGCAGGGCTCTCTGTGGGTCTGTCTGCTGGCTGTCCATGGGTCTGTCTGTTGCCTGTCCATGGGTCTCTCTGCTAGCCATCCATGTATCTTTCCAAAGGCCTGTCCATGGGTAGGTCTGCTGGCTGTCCGAGGGTCTCTGCCAGCCTGTCTGTGGGTCTGTCTGCTTGGCATGTCTGTGGGTCTGTCTGCCACCATGTCTGTGGGTCTGTCTGCCACCATGTCTGTGGGTCTGTCTGCTGACTGTCCATGGGTCTGTCTTTGGCCTGTCCATGGGTCTGTCTCCTGGCCTTCCATGTGTCTGCATGCAGGCCTGTCGGTGAGTCTGTCTGATGGCTGTCCTAGAGTCTCTGCCGGCATGTGTGTAGGTATGTCTGGTGGTCTTCTGTGGGTCTGTCTGCTGGCCTGTCTGGGGGTCTGTCTGTGGCCTGTCCATGGGTCTGTCTGCTGGCCTGTCCATGGGTCTGTGCGCTGGCTGTCCAAGGGTCTCTACCAGTCTGTCTGTGGGTCTGTCTTGTGGCTTGTCTGTGGGTCTGTCTGCCAGCCTGTTCTTGGGTCTGTCTGCTGGGCATGTCTGTGGGTCTGTTTGCCAGGCCTGTTCATGAGTTTGTCTGCTGGCCTGTCCCTGGGTCTGTCTGTGGCCTGTCCATGGGTCTGTCTGTGACCTGTCTAGGGGTCTGTCTGTGGACTGTCATGGGTCTGTCTGCTAGCCATCCATGGGTCCTGTCTGCAGGCCTTTCCATGGGTCTGTCTTCTGGCTCTCCAAGGGTCTCTACTGGCCTGTCTGTCACTCTGTCTTGTGGCCTGTCTGTGTGTCTGTCTTCCAGCCTGTTCTTGGGTCTGTGGTCTGTCTGTGGGTCTGTCTGCCTGCTTGTCCGTGGGTCTGTCTGCCAGCCTATCCATTGGTCTGTCTGCTGGACCTGTCCGTGGGCCTGTCTGCTGGCCTGTCCGTGGGTCTGTTTCTAGCCATCCATGAGTTGTCTGCAGGTTTGTCCATGGGTCTGTCTGCTGGCTGTCCGAGGGTCTCTGCCGGCCTGTTTGTGGGTCTGTCTGCCAGCCTGCCTGTGGGTCTATCTGCCACCCTGTCTGTGGGTCTATGTGCAGGGCTGTCTGTGGGTCATTCTGATGGCTGTCCATGGGTCTGTCTGTGGCCTGTCCATGGGTTTGGCTGCTGGCCTGTCCGTGGGTATGTCTGTGGCCTGTCCATGGGTCTCTCTGCTAGCCATCCATGTTTCTCTCTGAAGGTCTGTCCATGGGTCTGTCTATTGGCTGCCCAAGGGTCTCTGCCAGCCTGTCTGTGGGTCAGTCTGCCAGGCCTGTCCATGAGTCTGTCTGCTAGCCTATCCATGGGTCTGCCTGTGGCCTATCCATGGGTTTGTCTGCTAGCCATCCATGGGTCCTGTCTGCAGGCCTCTCCATGGGTCTGTCTTCTGGCTGTCCGAGTGTCTCTACTGGCCTGTCTGTGGTTCTGTCTTTTGGCCTGTCTGTGGGTCTGTCTTCCAGCCTGTTTGTGGGTCTGTCTGTGGCCTATCTGTGGGTCTGTCTACCTGCTTGTCCGTGGGTCTATCTGTCAGCCTGTCCATGGGTCTGTCTGCCAGACTGTCTGTGTGTCTGTCTGCTGGGCCTGTCCATGTGCCTGTCTGCTGGCCTGTCCATGGGTCTGTCTGTGACCTGTCCATGGGTCTGTTTCTAGCCATCCATGGGCCTGTCTGCAGGCTTGTTAATGTGTCTGTCTGCTGGCTGTCTGAGGGTCTCTGCCTGCGTGTCTGTGGGTCTGTCTGCTGGCCTGTCTGTGGGTCTGTCTGCCAGGCTGTCTGTAGGTCTGTCTGCTAGCTGTCTGTGGTTCTATCTGTGGCCTGTCCATGTGTCTGTCTTTTAGCCATCCATGGTCCTGTCTGCAGGCCTGTTCATGGGTCTGTCTGCTGGGCCTGTCCGTGGGTCTGTCTGCTGGGCCTTTCCATGTGTCTGTCTGTGGCCTGTCCATGGGTTTGTCTGCTGGGCTTTCTTGGGGTCTGTCTACTGGGCCTGTCAGTGGGTGTGTCTGCAAGGCCTGTCTGTGAATCTGTCTGCTTGCCTTTCCTTGGGTCTTTCTGTTGCCTGTCCGTGGGTCTGTCTGCTGGCCTGTCCATCAGTCTGTCTGTGGACTGTCATGGGTCTGTCTGGTAGCCATCCATGGATCTGTCTGCTGGTTGTCCAAGGGTCTCTGCCAGCCTGTCTGTGGATCTGTCTGGTGGCCTCTTTGTGGATCTGTCTGCTGGCCTGTCTGTGGGTCTATCTGCTGGCTGTCTGTGGGTCTGTCTGTGGCCTGTCCATGGGTCTGTCTGCCAGCCATCCATGGGTCTGTCTGCAGGCCTGTCCATGGGTCTATCTGCTGGCTGTCTGAGGTTCCCTGCCATCGTGTCTGTGGGTCTATCTGCCACGCTGTCTGTGGGTCTGTCTTCTGGCTGTCCGTGGGTCTGTCTGCTAGCCATCCAAGGGTCTGTCTGCAGGCCTATCTATGGGTCTGTCTGCTGGCTGTCCGAGGGTCTCTGCTGGCCTGTCTGTGGGTCTGTCTGCTGGGCCTTTCTGTGGGTCTGTCTAACAGGCTTGTCGATGAGTCTGTCTGCTGGCCTGTCCATTGGTCTGTCTGCTGGCCTGTTCGTGGGTCTGTCTGCTAGCCATTCATGGGTTTTGTCTGCAGGTCTGTCCATGGATTTGTGTGCTTGGCCTGTCCATGGGTCTTTCTGCTGGGCTTTTCCATGTCTCTGTCTACTGGCCTGTCCGTGAGTCTGTCTGCTGGCCTATCCGTGAGTCTGTCTCTGGCCTATCCATGGGCCTGTTTGCTGGCCTGTCTGTGAGTCTGTCTGCCAGCTTGTCCATGGGTCTTTCTGCTGGCTGTGAGTGGGTCTGTTTGTGGCCTGTTTGTTGGTCTGTCTGTTGGCTTGTCCATGGGTCTGTCTGCCGCCCTGTCCATGGGTCTGTCTCCTGGCCTGACATGGCTCTGTCTGCTGCGCCTGTCTGTGGGTCTGACTACTGGCCTCTCTGTGGGTCTGTCTGTGACTTGTCCATGGGTCTGTCTGCCTGCCTGCCTGTGGGTCTGTCTGGTGGCCTGTCTGTGGGTCTGTCTGTCAGCCTGTCTGTGGGTCTGTCTGTGGCCTGTCCATGGGTCTGTCTGCTGGCCATCCATGGGTCTGTCTGCTGGCCATCCATGGGTCTGTTTGCAGGCCTGTCCAATAGTCTGTCTGCTGGCTGCCTGAGTGTCTCTGCCAGGCTGTCAGTGGGTCTGTCTGCCAGCTTGTCCATGGGTCTGTCTGCTGCCTTGTCTGTGGGTCTGTCTGCTGGCCTGTCCGAGAGTCTGTCTGCTGGGCCTGTCCAAGGGTCTGTCTGCTGGCCTGTCCTTGGGTCTGTCTGCTGGCTGTGTGAGAGTCTCTACCGGCCTGTCTGTGGGTGTGTCTGCTATCTGTCCATGGGTCTTTCTGTGGCCTCTCCATGGGTCTGTCTGCTAGCCATCCATGGTTCTGTCTGCAGATCTGTTCATGGGTCCTTCTGCTGAGCCTGTCCGTGGGTCTGTCTGCTGGGCCTTTCCATGTGTCTGTCTGCTGGCCTGTCTGTGGGTCTGTCTTCTGGCCTGTCTGTGGGTCTGTCTGCTGGGCTATCTGTGGGTCTGTGCCAGGCCTCTCCATGAGTCTGTCTGCTAGCCTGTCCACTGGGGTCTGTCTACTGGGGCTGTTTGTGGGTGTGTCTGCCAGGCCTGTCCGTGAGTCTGTCTGCTGGCCTGTCCTTGGGTCTTTCTGTGAATTGTCTGTGGGTCTGTCTGCTGGCCTGTCCATGGGTCTGTCTGTGGACTTTCATGGGTCTGTCTGCTAGCCATCCATGGGTCTGTCTTCAGGCCTGTCCATGGGTCTGTCTGCTCGCTGTCCAAGAGTCTCTGCCGGCCTGTCTGTGGGTCTCTCTGGTGGCCTGTCCTTGGGTCTGTCTGCCGGCATGTCTTTGGGTCTGTATGCCAGGCTGTCTTTGTATCTGTCTGCTGGCTCTCCATGGGTCTGTCTGCAATCTGTCCATTGGTCTGCTTACTGGCCTCTCTGTGGGTCTGTCTGTGGCCTGTCCATGGGTCTTTATGCCAGCCATCCATGGTCCTGTGTGCAATCCTGTCCATGTGTCTGTCTGCTGGCTATCCATGGGTCTCTGCTGGCCTGTCTGTGGGTCTGTCTGGTGGTCTGTCTATGGGTCTGTTTTCTGACCTGTCTGTGGGTCTGTCTGTGGCCTAACCATGGGTCTGTCTGCTAGCCATCAATATGTCTGTCTGCATGCCTGTCCATGGGTCTGTCTGGTGAACTGCCTGTGGGTCTGTCTGCTGGCCTGTTTATGGGTCTGTCTGTGGCCTTTCTGTGGGTCTGTCTGCCTGCTTGTCCATGGGTCTGTCTGCGAGCCTGTCTGTGGGTCTGTCTGCCCACTGTCCATGAGTCTGTGCGCCAACCTATCTGTGGTTTGGTCTGCCGGTCTGTCTGTGGGTCTGTCTGCTGGCCTGTCTGTGGGTCTGTCTCCCAGGCTGTCTTTGGGTCTGTCTGCTGGCCTGTTTGTGGGTCTGTCTGCTGGCCTGTCTGTGGGTCTGTCTTTGGCTTGTCCATGGGTCTGTCTGCAGGCATGTCCATGAGTCTGTCTGCTGGCCATCCATGGGTCTGTCTGCAGGCCTGTCCAGGGGTTTGTCTGCTGGCCATCCATGGGTCTGTCTTCAGGCCTGTCCAGGGGTCTGTCTGCTGGCTATCCGAGGGTCTCTGCTGGCCTCTCTGTGGGTCTGTCTGCAGGGCTGTCTGTGGGTCTGTCTGCTGGCTGTCTGTGGGTCTGTCTGATGGCTGTCTGTGGGTGTGTCTGTGGCCTGTCTGTGGGTGTGTCTGCTGGCCTGTCTGTGGGTGTGTCTGTAGCCTATCCATGGGTCTCTCTGCTAGCCATCCATGTGTCTGTCTGAAGGCCTGTCATGAATCTGTCTGCTGGTTGTCCGATGGTCTCTGCCAGCCTGCCTGTGGGTCTGTCTGCTGGGCATGGCTGTGGGTCTGTCTGCCGGGCTGTCTGTGGGTCTGTCTGCTGGCTGTCCATGGGTCTGTCTTTGGCCTGTCCATGGGTCTGTTTCTAGCCATCCATGGTCCTGTCTGCAGGCCTGTTCATGGGTCTGACTGCTGGGCCTTTCCATGTGTCTGTCTGGTGGCCTGTCTGTGGGTCTGTCTGCCAGGAAAGTCCATGAGTCTGTCTACCGGCCTGTTCGTGGTCTGTCTGCCAGGCCATATGTGGGTCTGTCTGCCAGGCCTTTCTGTGAGTCTGTCTGCTGGCCTGTCTGTGTGTCTGTCTTTAGCCTGTCTGTGTGTCTGTCTGCTGGGCTGTCTTTGGGTCTGTCTACTGGGCCTGTCAGTGGGTGTGTCTGCCAGGCCTGTCCCTGAGTCTGTCTGCTGGCCTGTCCTTGGGTCTTTCTGTGGCCTGTCAGTGGGTCTGTCTGATGGCCTGTCTGTGGGTCTGTCTGTGGCTTGTCCATGGGTCTATCTACTAGCCTTCAATGGGTCTATCTGCAGGCCTGTACATGGGTCTGTCTGCTGGCTGTCCAAGGGTCTCTGCCGGCCTGTCTGTGGGTCACTCTGGTGACCTATCTGTGGGTCTGTCTGCCAGCCTATTCATGTGTCTCTCTACTGGGCCTGTCCATGTGTCTGTCTGCCAGCCTGTTTGTGCATCTGTCTGTGGCCTGTCCATGGGCTGTCTGCCTGCTTGTCCATGGGTCTGTCTGCCAGTCTGTCCATAGGTCTGTCTGCTATCTGTCTGTGTGTCTGTCTGTGCCTGTCTGTGGGTCTGTCTGCTGGCTTGTCCATGGGTCTGTCTGCTGCCCTGTTCTTGGATCTGTTTGCCACTTGTCCATGGGTCTGTCTGATGGGCCTGTCCGTGCATCTGTCTGTGGCCTGTCTGTGGGTCTGTCTGCCTGGCTATGGCCTGGACAAGCCTGCAGGCAGACCCATGGACAGGCCCAGCAGACAGACCCACAGACTGGCTGGCAGACACACCCACGGACAGGACCAGCAGACAGACCCATGGACAGGCCTGCCTACAGTCCTACGGACAGGCCTGCAGACAGACCCATGGACACGCCACAGACAGACCCACAGAGAGGCCAGCAGACAGACCCATGGACAGGTCCACAGGAATCAGTGCTGTCTGCCCACCTGAGTTCAGAGAAAATCCCGTGACGTGTCAGGAGAACATGGACACAGCAGGAAGCAGAAGTGCAGTGGGACACAGAAATGTTCAGAAAACCAAAAAATGGTGGAATCTGAGTCCCCTAGCATTCCTTAGATCGCTCCCCTCCATTCTCTGCAGTATTCATTTTGATAGCAAAGAAAATTGGAAAACTTAAGGTTAAATGTTCATCAATAGGTGGCTGGTGGGATAAATTGCATCCCCCAATGGAACATTGCACAACCATGTGAAATGTTATGGCATACCAGTGTGCTCGGACTGTAATTTCTGGAGAAGAGGCATCTGTGCTTATTGTCAATTTCTCTGTCCCTGGCATTTGGAAAAGAGTGTGGTATGTAGTATTTCAATAAATATGTTTAATATATGAATATTATATATTATAATTAATATCTATATCATATAGTACAGTTAATAACTATAATAAATGGCTATACATAATTAATAATAATACAGATAAGAATTAAGAAATGAATGAATATTAATTTTAAAAAACAGGTTGTGAAATTACATGAGCAAATCTCAGCTCATCTGGGTTTTACCTGGATGTTCCCAAGTTCTTCAAAGTTTCTTTATCCCTTTCCTTTAAACATTCAGTTCAAACAATTCATTGCCTGGAACCTGTAGCTTGGGGAACTTTCAGGGGACAGTGGGGCTCACACACTGTCAGAGGCTTCCCGCCATACCTAACCGCTCACAGCTCAGTCTTCTTGAGGCTCCCATGTCTGCCCCAGAATAGTCCTTGTGCCCCCACCACATGGCCTGATGCATGGACAGTCTTCATCAGCCCCTCAACTGCCACTAATGAAACGTTGTTTTGGGCAATACATCTTCACTGAAGAGCTATGAACAATGTCATTTCAGCTCAACCCAGAGGACAGTTTTAGAATTACTACTAGACCTCATGTACTACTTTAAAAGTCCACAAGGCATTCTTTGTCAAGGAATCTTATTATCCTAGTTGCATCCTTCCTAATCTCCAGGATCCCCAAGAATCTCCTCTGCACTTCTGGGGCTTCTTCTCAATCTCTTTCTCACATCTTCTGTTTTCTCAAGTCAAAAGATTTCTGCAATGCGTAACCTTTCCTTGTTCTTGTGTAGCCTTGGAAATGCTGAAAATAACTGTTGCTTTACTATGCAGAGTGATTTTTGTCACTTCTTTGTCTCTAGCTCTCCCATCCATTTGAGCCCTGAGCTTTACTTTTGCACAAGCACCTGTCCCATTACTGTGTTTTCCCAACAAAATGCACTTCTCACCCCACAACAAATTCTGCCCCCTAGATCAACTTGCTCAAACTGAAGGCTACCTTGGAAGGAACTCAGTGCCATTTTAGAGTGAGAAAGAGTACACTTCCAGTTATTAACAGTGGGTAGCTCACACAGGTTGGGTGCCAGGAAGGAGAGAATAAATGCCTACAGGGACCCAGCAGACAACATGACCCAGTGAATCAGATGGATGAGACACATGTCTTCTAAAGAAGCAACAAAGTTTACAGGAATATTGTCCAGAACCCAGGCCCAATTTACTTTCCAAAGTTACAGACATCGACATCAGGACGTCATCACTCAGGTGACATTCGTGCACAGAGGTGTCCCCAATACTGATGCACAGACACTGCTTCAAATGTTCAGAATAAATGAGCAGTCTACTCAGAATTCTGATGTTCCCAAGAGTCTTGGCCCCAAGCCCATGGTTCACCCCGTCCCTGTGCCCTGCCCCATGCCCCTGTACCAATGCTGTCCCAGCACAGCCTTGGAGAGCTGGACTGGAGGTTTATCACAGAAGCATGAGATTCAGGTATATTGGTAAACTTTCTCATCCTTTCAAAAATGGCTTATTTAAAGATAAATACTAAAATGACAAATAACCCAATTAACAATAGGCAAAGGACCTGAATAGATGTTTCTCCAAAGAAGATATACAAATGGCCAACAAGTCACGAAAAGATGCTCATCTTAGCCATGAGGGAAATATAAATCAAAATATTTTTATTTATAATCTTTTACTGTAAGATAAATATAGCTGGATTGTTGGTATACAATTACCGGGTTGGCTCTAATAAAAATGACAGATGATAGCAAGTGTTGGTGAGGATTTAAAGACATTGGAAACTTTGTGCACTGCTGGTGAGTGTAAAATTGTGCAGCTGCTCTCAAAAACAGTCTGGCAGTTCCTCAAAGTTAGACATGGAGATAACATATGATCCAGCAACTCTGGTCCTGGCAATGCACCCGAGAGCAGTGAAAACATGTCCATGAAAAAACCTGTGCACAAATGTCCAGAACACATTATCAAAATAGAAGAAAAGTAGAAACAACCCAAATGTCCATCAGTAGATGAACAGATAAATAAAAGTGATACAGTCACACAAAGGGATATTAGTCAGCAATAAAACAGGATGAAGTACTGACACATGCTACAACATGGATGAAATCTTGAAAACATTTTGAGTGAAGTCAGTGTCAGAAGACCACATATTGTATAATTCCACCTACATGAAAAGTTCAGAATAAGCAAATCCTTAGAGGAGAGAGTGGATTCAAGCTTGTCAGGGGTAGTTGGGGGAGGGATTGGGGGTGACTGCCAAGGGGTGTGGGGCTTATTTTTAAGGTAATATGAGAGCAGGGACTTCTTCACTGTTGAATCCCCACCCTGCCTGACACATTGTTGGCACTCAAAAAATATTCACAAGGAGGAGAGAGAGGGAAGATGGAGGAAGGAAGGAAGGGAGGGGGAGAGAAAGGAGGTAGGGAAGGAAGGAGGGAAAGTAAGGGGGAGAGGATGGGGGAAGGTAGACCTCAGGGTCTAGGGTTGAATGTGCAGGTGGGAGTCGGAGCTGCAGGGTGTGCCAGAACTTACAGCCTTGCAAGGGCGAAAGCTGGGGTCCCAGGACCTGTACCCTGAGGACCCCGTCCCCACTGGTGTCTGTGTTTGGATGAGCCTTCACTCAGTCTTGCAGGTGGGCCGCAAGCTTAGCTGTCATCTTTATATATGACACCTTCTGTGTGGATAGTCCTTCACATATTCTGAGCGCTTCACTTCATCACCTTATCTGGCACTCGTGGGTCTCATCTGTGTCATCACCAGAGATCAAAGCTCAGTGAAGGCTGAAAACAACAAAGCCTGTTAATCCTGAACTGAGTGCTTACATTTGGTGTTTAAGGGCCTGCCCTACATCCCTTACCACAACCCTAGAAGAAGGCAAGACCAGATTCGGAACTTACTCAAGGTCTCTTAAATGCACAAGGAGGCAGAAAAGATCTGGGAGGAGCTGAGTGAAGGCCCACAGGTGCTTAGAGAGGAAACCACTGACATGAGAAGCTGGAAGTGATGGAACCAAGAACAAGGACCAGCAGATACCAGCCACCTGCCTTCCCAGCTGGCAGAGGTGTTCCAGATGGCATCAGCCCTCCTTGAGTGAAAGTCACCTCTTGTGGGTGCCTTAATCAGGACACATTCACAGCCTTAGAACTGTGAACTTGTAACTTAATAAATTCTCTTTTTTAAAGCCTTTCAACTTCTGGTATATTGTGTTCTAGCAACTTAATAAACTAATACAGGCCCCTGCAGCTCATTCCTGTGTTGATCACCAGATTCTGGCCAACTGCAGGAGGAAGACCAGGCTCCTGCACTGGAAATTTGACTTTGTGGGAGGCACCTGGTGGGCAGCAGGTCCAGCTCTCTTAAACCAAAAGCAGCCCAAGTGAGAGTAGCCCCATGGGGGGATGGAGGGGGAGAAGGAAGATGTCAGTTCTCATCTTGTTGCAGCTAAATCTGGGAACTGGCTTCCCAGATGAGGTGGGCAAAAATATGTAGCAACCCACAGCTCAGGAGAAAAGCAATGAAGTTGTCTTCTTCATTTGCTTTTCTCATGCTTTCCTTCAATATTGACTGAAGTATGTGTGATTCTTCATGCCAACTATCTCAGGGGTTGAACTCTCCAGAGAAGACAGGGATTTCCCAGAACAGCACGGGGTAGCAATGGCCACCTCTGTGGAGAGTCTCACGGGTTATAGAGTTGGAGCTGCTCAATTCAGGTGGTTCTCCCATCAGGAAATGGAAATTTTAAGGCAGAGATTTCCCTCTCACAAGGGATGATAGGCTGCGTGTTGTATATGGAACAAGTTCCCTTTTGGCCAAGAAAGTGGTCTCTGAAATTAGACTCGGGCTTGCATATTGTTCTACCACTTACAGTTGTGTGATCTTGAATGAGTTTCTTGATCAGCTAGGCTACAACTTTCTCATCTATCAAATGGAAAAAATAATTGTAGCATATAAGGTGGTTGTGAGAATTAAATTAATGCATAAAAAACTCTTGGCATGGGACTAGAACTCAATACATAGTTAAGATCATCACTAACAATTTCATTATTGATATTTTGCTGCTCATACTTTCTGGAAATCTGAAGAACAGAGGTTATTATTTAAAAAAAAAAGTAACAGCCAATAAGTGGACTGTTGACACCAAATAATTTAATCAGGACCAAGCCTTTCAGAGTGGAAAAGAACAGTTGCTGGAAGTTAATGACGACCTTTCATGAGGCAGGTGGACTTCTGGCTGAGCAGGGGAAAACCTGAATGCTCCTCACTTACATAATATTTACTTGCATTCCCTAGTGCAAGGCTAAGTTCTCATTATTGATTTAATTTTGCTTCCTCCTTTCTCTCCCCAGCAATATTAAAGTTTTATTCTGAAAACCAAACTTCCTTTAATAGGTATAAAGTTTGAGTCACTGATCCACAGATTATTTCCAAAGGAAAACTTCAGTTGTAGAATCTATATCTCCAGCCCATAAGACTGAAATGTTCCTTCTTCCATCTGCAATACAGCACAATTCTTTAAATGAGAGAAAACGGAAATGATCCAGGGGCCAAGTCTTTTCTTTAGGAAGGGGTATTTTCAGATAAAGAGAAAAGGGGTACTGGGGATAGTGGAGAATCTGAGAGTAGAGGAGGAAGTCACAAGGAAAGGGAAGCATCACCAAGGGACCGCCCTCAACATGTATTATAAATTACCTGAGATGCAACAGAATGTCCGAGAATAGCTGAACTAGCCATCCAGTAAAGATAACTTCTCCTACCTGCCATGTGGAATACCAATCTTGGTAAGACTAAGATAGAGATACAGAGGGGAGGGACGTGACCTGTTTGGTCCTTCCAGCCATAGCAGAGAGGCAGCTCCAAACCCTCCTACTGTTCCAGAAGGAGGTGAGTGGTGGAGGTTACTGAGATCAGCAAACCCTGAAAGGCAGGACAGAGCCACCAGCAGTGAGGTGCTCCCCTTCCCAGCCCCAATGAAAGTGATATGTGAAAAATGAGAAAATCTGGGGCAAATCAATAACCATTAATGACATGTAGTCAGTAAAGATGCTTTTTCCACCAGCAGACACCAAGCTTAGACAGTTATGTAGAAAATTGTTAATCTTATAAAATTTTTTCATGGAGCAGAAAAAGAGAGAAAACTACCTAACTCATTTGGGATGCCAGTACAACCTGAACACCACAATTGCATAATGATGACACAATAAATGAAAATATGTATCTGTCTTATGTAAGAACATAGATTTGAAAATAATTGAATAAATATTTCACATCAAAGTCAGCAGTATGTTTTTACAAATGAAGGAGAAGGGCCATCTCAATGTTTCAGGTTATCATCAAAAGAAAACAAAGATCCAAAGTTTGTAAGAAGTGCATTTAAACAGGACCTTAAACATATGTTTAATGCATCACTCACCACATCCTTATTCTAACCAGTAAGAAGGGGGAGCTGACAAAGAGGGGCATGAGTCCTTCTTTTAAGGGCACTGCCCCAGAATCTTACAGAACATATCCACTTACAACCCCTTGGCCAGACCCCCACTGCAAGGGCAGCTGGGAAACATGGTATTTGTCCAGACAACCCCATTTCCAGCTACAGGAAAGGGAATTTCTTACTAGGAGAAAACGAGAGGATGTCTAGCCACACACAAGTAATACTAATTTTAAAATGTAATAACAAAAAGGGCTCTACTCATAATAACATAAGTCTTAAAAAAGCAACAAAAATAATGTGAAAAATATGGAGAAAATTATGAAAGATTATCAAGCAATATTCTTAGAAAAGATTTAAATAATTACAGAGATATGCCAATTCATGAATGTGAAGACACAATAATGTTAAAATATTATTCTCACAAAATTAATCATTTAAAGCAAATTTAATATCTGAAGAGAGATTTTAATATAATTGTCAAGCTAGTAATAAAATTCACATGGAAGAAAATGAGTCCAGGAATCAGTTTCGAAGAACTAAGTGGCAGGATACCCAACCAGATATTAGATAGTAATTAAGTCAAAGATGTATGTCATGGTTAGGGACAGGTGTCAACTTGGCCAAGTTGTGGTACCTGTTCATCTGATTGGGCAAGCACTGGCCTGTCTGTTGCAATGAGGACATTTCATAGGATTAGGTCATGATCACGTCAGCTACATCCACAGCTGATTCCATTTGTAATCAGCCAAAGGGGAGTGTCTTCTGCAATTAGTGATGCTAAATCCAATCATGGGAAACCTTTTAAGGAGGACTCAGAGGAGACAGGTTCCATTCCTGCTTTGGCTGGTGAGCCTCTCCTGTGGAGTTCATCCAGGCCATCCATTGGAGTCATCGGCTTCGCAGCCTGCCCTGTGGATTTTGGACTCTGCATTCCTATGGTCACGTGAGACACTTTCACAAATTTTATATTTGCAAGTGTTCCCTGTTGATTCTGTTTCTCTAGAGAACCCTAACTAATACAATGTATTAGCACAAGAGTAGAAAATTAAATGAATGGAACCCAAATAGAAAGTAGTGACAGATTCAAACATACAGAGAAACTTGATATTTGGTAGTGTAGAAATACATAACATAAAAATCAGTGGGAAAGACTATTCAGTAAATCATGCTGAGACAAATATCTATATGGACAAAAATAAGAAAGATTTCTGTTCATTTAACTTCAAAAATTAATTCTAGATGAATTAAAGACTTCAATGCAAAAATGGAAAACTTTTTTAAAATTTAGAAAAATATGTAGAATATTTTTATAGCTTCAAGGTAGAGAAGGATTTACAAAGCACAATAAAAAGTATAAGCTATAAAGGAATTGATAAATTCAGTTACATCAAAAGTAAACTCTGATTTAATGAAAAGCAACCATAATCAAAGTTCAAAGACAACAATAGCCTGGAAAAAAATATTTGTAATGAAATAATGAATGAAAAAATGTTCAATATCTTCCAGTAATCAAGAAAATCAATTAAGAAAATGTAATGCCATTTCATATACACTGATGAGAAACATTTTTTAAATCTGTGACCATTTTTGTTATAAGAAAAATGTGAAAAAATGTAATTCATGCCCTGCATGATACAATTACTTCGGAGAAAAATTTGTATTATTTAGAGAAGTTAAAGAGACATATACCCTTCAAACCAGCAGTTCCATTTTTGTTATATAACCTAGGGAAACTCTCATCTGTGAACAAGACATGTATGAAAGAATGCATTTGATGGCATTGTTTCTAATCATGAAAATTACAGGGCATTGAATATTCCTTCGATTGTGTATCACACAGCAGCTAAAATGAATGATGACTGCCTCACACGTTATATATCGTCCATCAAAATAGATAAATCTAAGAAACTTAATGTACAGTCTGGTATAATTTACACAAATTTTGAAAGCATGCAACACAATGTTATATAATTATGAGTGAGAATTTATATATGTGCATACACACATATGTATACTCACTATATATACCCTAAATGTACATATTCATATTTTTTGAGAGAGAGAAGAAAAATGTGAATGAGAATAAAAAAGCACCAAATTCATGACAGAAGTAACATCTTTAAAAATGAGGGAGGAAAATGAGATCTGGAAGGTTACAAACAGAACTTCCACTGTACCTGTCATTCTTGAAGAAACAACATGAAGCAAGAAAGGCAAAATGTAAGAATTTGACAGAGTTATGTGGTGGGTACACAGGTGCTCATTATGTATTCACTATCCTTGTTCATTGTGGTTTAATTATTTCATAATAAAAATATTAAGACATTACTAGTCATCTACCAGTTTTCAAAATGTCATTGTCATCATAACAACACCAAAAAAGAAACATTTCAAAAACATAATTTTTGAGCAGAGTATTAAAAATCTAAAGTCGTCTCTGACTTGGAGAAACAACTTCCATTTAACACTCTACACAGCATTCTTAATTTCCATTAAACACAAACGGTATTTAATGCTACAAACTTGTGGATTCCTAGGAAATGCTTCTGTTGACATATTAGTAGACAGAAATATAGTAAACTGTTAAAGGAAGAGAAAACATCCAAAGCATTACACAACAGGAAATAAAAAATATAGCTAGTTCTCTTGACTATAATTAGTAATATGCATTTGTTTCATTTATATGCCCCCAACCACTCTAAATGTCTTGCTTTGCCATAAGTCTTGCTAATATTCTCCAGTTAAATTCTGTGTGCTATGAATTGAAGCAATTGCCAATTTCAAATTTAAATTACTTGAAATTATATAGTACAAGCAAGACAATAAAAGTTAGCTCCCTCTCCTCTTTCTTTCTTATGTGGATCTAAAATTTTAACCTGTGTATATAATCAGTGATGTGAAAACCATTAAGTGAGGCATTTTGGTCAGTGGAGAAACCCCTGGCTGAGGAGGGGGCAGGCTGAAGCTCCGTTCCATTCCCTGCCATTTTCTAGAAGGGTCCCCTGACTTGAGTGACACCATGTCGAGCGTCAGCTTTCTCATCTGGACAAGCTGGAGAACAGCGCCTGCCCTGCAGAGTGCTCAGGGTGTGCACACAGGCCCAGCAGGGCAGCAGTGACCAGGCCAGCAAGTCGGGTTTGTTATTTTCAGCCTTTAGATTTCAGAATGCAGGTTTCAACCCATAGTTAATTTTGCCAGTATCTTTAATCATGGTCAGAGAGGCATAGTCCAAGTTTAGAGAATTATTTAGCCATTCACACTCAACAATGTGCCAGCAAATTGCAAAAGCATTTGGATATATGTATATTGAGAAATTGAGAAGTCATCACTTATGCTAATTATCTGAGTGTGAGCAAAGCTCATTCACAGAAAGACATGCCTGTAGGTAAACAGGACACAGCATGTCTGCTGATAGATCCCATGGGGTAAACTAAAAGCTTTCAATGCGGTCAGTGGGACCTGATTTTCTTAGACAAACCTCCACTCTCTGCAAGTCCCAGTGTTGCTACAGGAGCCTCAGTCCCATGGGGAGGAAAGGCCGTGGGCAGTGCAGACAGCTGTGTACCCTGAGGACACCTCAGGACCTTCAGGCCTCAGCTGTGCCCCCCCAAGGAACCCCCACCCTTCTGCACAGGTGGACCCCCCCGTGCCGGTTTCCCACTGGTTCAGCCCAGACATCTCAAAGCATCACTGCACCCTCCTGCTCTTCCTTCCCATCGTCCCCCCCGAGTCTGCTGCACCCTCTGTGCACAGGTGTTGGAAGCATCTTCCCACCTCCTCCTCAGCGTCCCCCTGTCCCCTGCACAGTGGCCTCCACTGACCTTCCAGCTGTCTTGGCTGCTGCTGCCGGGAGGACCTCCACTGCCGTGAGGGCACATGAGGAGTCTTGCCCTGGAGAAACTGGTAATCTAGGAAAGACTTATATGACTACAGAAATAAGAAAATTTCTTCAGTAAAAGTACACTAGCCTTAGTGCATTGCAAAGCAAAATAACTGTTACATATTAAAAAATTAATAAAATTCAGTAGCATGTAACTCCTTGGGGTCTTATTCTGCTATAGTCTCTCAGGAGCATGCAGCTCTGAGATGGGGCAGTGACTTAGAAGAAAGAGAATCAGACTTTTAACTGTTGAATCCTCCTGTGGCTAGCATGGTCAATAGCTGCATTTACTCTGGCAAAAACTACCTGGCTATTGAAATGCTTTCTGCCTTGAAGAACTATAAGGGGTGATTGACTGCTTGCTTCCTAGCTCCAAGGGAACATTCCTGAGACTTCCTGATGGCTGGTCAAGTTGATATGTGCACATACAAGCAAGATGGAAAGCTGGTGTGAGGGAAATATGGCAAGACATTCAATGTATTTATTTAATCTAAAAATATCTGCTCTGCCTTATGGGCAAAGCTGTCTGTTAGTGCTGGCACTACTAAAGAGTTTTGAAAATAAAAAAAATATGAATTCCTTCAAGGAGCTTAGAATCTAGTCAGAGAATTCAAGATCATATGGATATTTCCATTTTAAAGCCATACTTGCACATTAAGAAATATTTGACAAGCATGGAAAAGTAGCCAGAACAAAAATACGGTTTAAAAAGTAAAGCTAAATACAAGGCATCAAATTGGTTTTTAAGTAGACAAAGGAAAAATGCTAGGGGAGTTCAAAATAAGGAGCAATACTGCCAGCTGGGTTGAGAGCAGAGAAATGGGGCATTCCAGAAGATTCCATAGGGAAGGTGTGATCACATGCAGGGGTACTGGATTCACGCTACCAGCACAGGCATTGTACCGAACAGTGGCAGGGAGAGGAGAGGAGTTCATAGAGGAAAAACATACACATTACTTCAGGATTCCTGGCACAATGGACAGATGAAGATAGATAATGGAAATAGGTTGGAAAGTAAAATTGAGGCAGGAAATGGGGGGCCTGGAGTGCTGTGCAGAGGCTGTTGTTTTCTATCACACTGAAAGGAACAGTAGAAGGAAGAGAGTGCACAGAGACTGGTTCACAGCAAGTGAGTGCCAAATCAAAATGTCAGCATCATCTTAACTTCAGCATCACAAGTACTTCTAGCAAACAGGCAAACCTTTTCCACACAGTTTAGAAAGTTATTTCTATAAAAAAACAAGTAATTTAGCCTGCCTGAAGAGGTGTTGAATCATAAGGGAGACAACATTCAAACAGCCTTGAAACCCACTTTCTCAGTTGAAATAAATGTAAGGTTTCCAAAATTTGTGTGTGTGTGAATGGAGTAGCAGACAAAGTATTTAAAACCTTACTTCTTTGGGTATATTTGTGAATTTTGGAAGTAATTCTGGCTATTTTGGAAGCCAGATTTTGGAAGAATCAGCTAACATGCCCACCAGTTAGGTTTTATTCTTCTGATAGTTAAATTTGGTTTCATGCATAATAGTTTATAATAAACTATGTATATAGATGAGGTTAAATGTAATAGGAATTATTTTAGATTTATGAATATAAAGGAAAATTCATGGTGATCCAAGAAAAGCGAACTTCTGAATGTTATAATCGTATTACTACATAATGTAAGTTCAAGCACAAGAACTTTTCCAGTCATTTAGAAATTCAAGGGGAAAGGAAACAGAGTAGAAAAATGAAGAAACTAAGGTGGAAAAATGGTTTTTAGACAGCATGAGCATCAGAATGTGGCAAACTCATTGCAGAAAGTGGGTCCACACTCAGCTTATACTTATTCTAAAGAGAATCTTGCATTTCGTTTAAGTTAACTTTTTCTCTTATCCTGGGTAAAAAGAAACATCTCCATGACAATTATTCGGTTTTCACTTCTGATATGTGTGTGCAAAGAACACAGCATACTCAGAACTCCACTTGGCTGGGCGTAGAGGATTTGCATCTGGATTCTGTCAGTTAGACAGAACTGAGTCAGTCCACTCCGTTGGGTTCAGCGTGGCAGCCCCCTTCCACGTGGACTTCAGCTTGGGGCAGGAAATCTCAATAAGCATGAGCAGCTGGGGGTGAATAAAGGAAGGCATCCATCCTATGTGACCCACTTCATGAGCGAGAAAACCTTCATAAGAAGCCCGTCAACAGAACTTCCCTCCCTTTCACTGGTCACTATTAATTCACATGCCCCTTCTTAAACTGGTCACTTATGGCAAAAGGAGTGGGGTGTCATAATTGACTGAGACCCATCAGGATTAGCACTGGCTGCTGAGGGAGGGCCGACACCCAGAGAGTCAGGATATGCCCCAGGGAAGGGCAGAGTGGTTTTGAGCTGGCAGCTAATAGTGCCTACTGCTTAGTCTACCAGTATGTGAGCTGTGAGTGATGTGGATAAATGGGGTGTGTTTGGCCTCTGTCCACAGTCCCAGGGAGAGGTCCTCTACATCTCTAGGGTTTCCATTGAGGGAGTATCTTCAGCTATCTTGGTGGCTCAAGGACCACATCTGATCATTCATATGCTGACAAGATGACCAATGGAGAGTGGGGTCAGCCCTACTGGTCACAGTAGGAGGGTAAGGGGCTGTCCACACACAGAGCAGACACCCAGATCCCTGGAGAGAAGGGGTCCTGGAGGTTGAGTTCAACTGCATGGGCACTGAGTCCACCAAACACAGCTGTGCAATGAGACGTCATATGCATTCTGCAGTCAGGCCTGGGTGCGCTTCCACGATGGAGAAGATGCCTTGCTGCCAGGAGAACTGCATGTTCTGATGTCAGGTGGAGTGGACACATCTGGTGCTCATGCCCTCCCATACCTTGCTCCATGGGTCTCTTCTTACTTGCATCCTTCTCACTATAATAAAATTAATTGTAAGCATAGCTCTTTTAGTGAGTTCTGGGTGCTGTCCAAGTACATCGTCAACCTGAGGTGGGGATGGGGGCCCCCAAGCATGCAGCCATCCATGTGCCTGGGTGCTGTGTGGCTGTCAGACTTGAGGCTGGTGTCTGGGTGGGAAGAGCTGGGAAGGACTGTGCTGTCCATTGCAGGAGCTGGACTCTGGGCAGAGCTGTGACTGAACCAAGCTGCTGCTGGAAGTGTGTGAAGGGACGCGGTGACTGACAGTTGGTGTCAGAACTTACTGGCATTTTGCAGCCCTGTGTACTGGCTGTGATGCTCAGCCTCTGAGCCATGGTGTCCTCATTTGTAAAATAAGGAATTTCATAAATTCATGTGTTACTTTGCAATCTACTATAAATTATCCGTGATGGAAACTTTTATTTTGCACCCAAATTTCCTTTCCTTTAGTTAAATTGTTTTTATTTTGACCAAAATTCAGTAAATTGGCAGTTGAATGTTGCAAAGTGTTTCAGATACAACTGTGATGAATAGAAGAAAACTGGGGGGAAATGGCTGATTTTTCATATATTATACATTTGTACAAAATCAAGAAAGAAATTTGGAAATTCTTTCAAATTGGAAAGGAAAAAAAAAGTCAAATAGAAAAAAATGGACAAAGTTCTGTAAGAGCCAGACCCTGATGGAAGAAATGGAAATGGTTCTCAGACACGTGAGATGGCTCAGCCTCAATCCTAACAGCAGCACCAAGGGAGCTCCACGGCGATTTGTAACCAGACAAAACTGTGAAGAGCCAAACATCTGTGCTGCCTCCAGGGGAAGAGCTGCGAGCAGCCGGGACACAGCCCCCTGTAGGACTCGGGAGCCAGGACGCTGCATGGGGGCAACTGGCTGTCACTTCCAGGTGATGGGTGCCCTGTCTTCAGACCCACCACAGATGTACTGGGAAAGTTCTCTCACAGATGCCACTGTACTGACGAGGTGATGCACCACAGCATTATTAAAACAAACAAACAAACAAAAAAACAGACTGGAAACACAAATGCCCATCAATGGAAAACTGGTTAGAAAATATCAAGTACACTGCAGCAGTCCAGAGGAGTAGCATGGAGCCGAGGGAAACACAGAGGAAGACAGGAGCTGCTCTACTTCCTGACGTGCGAATATCTCAGACAAGCACCCGCCGAAAGAATGCGCATAGCAGGATGCCATTTGTGCATGAAAAGGAGAAAACAATGTCCTAGTAGTTCTTGTATTTATATAAAATGACTCCTGAAGGCTAAGGAGAAACTGATGACATTGACTCGCAGTGGGGAACAGGATTTGATGCCTTGGGGACAGACTTGGGAGAAACATGTTTTCACTGTAAATTTTTTCCTATTTTCAGTATTTAACTATATGGATATATTGACTATTCAAAGCTAAAGACACTTTTAGCTTGCTATGATTTGATAACTTATTGTTTAAAAGAAAGAAGTTACTTCAAGATCTATCCCATAAAATGTAACAGTTGGAAAAAAAGTGCAACATGCATTTTAATCAAGAAAAAAATACGTTTTTTAAATTTAAAAGAATATTTAAATAAAATTCTTGACCCCAAAGAAAAGCTATTGTGTTCTTTCTTTAAATGGGAACTGGGACTGCAGTTCAGATAAGGGCACTAATATCTGCTCCGGGTACTGGGCAGTGGGCCAGCTCTGACCTGAGTGACAGCTACTCAGGAGCACATCTTCTGTGGGTGGGCCAGCTGCTGCCAGAAGTGGAATCCCTCCCCATGTATCCCACTGCAGCTAGGAAGGTAACTTTTTATACTTCATGCTTTCTACTATATATATCTACATGTAACTTATATGCATGTACCTCTTCAGGAATGAGTTGGAAAATCTATAGAAGATATGGCAATTTTAAAAAAGAGTAAGAGAAAAATAAAGTTCTAATATTTTCTTCTCATACTCTAATAGATCATCTTATGAATTAATTTAGTAACAATTTTGAAATTATTAGGCTGTTTGTGCATATGATTATAATTAATATACCTCTAAAGAGATGGCTTTATTTATCAAAACAATATTTCATGACCCTGAGTTATGGGTAATGCTGTGTTCTGTATGCTACAAAGGAAATGAATTAAGAAGCCCGTGGCTTTTCCCTTCAGAAGCACAGAACTTGGTAGGAAGCTGAAATCTACACTTTTATGTAAAATCTATATTACTATAAAGTGATAACCACAGTGCATACATATGCCTTGTGGTCTGGAGGGCAGAGCACAGGTCATTTCAATGCCGAACTTCAAGAAAGACCTGAAAACTTGAAGGCCAGGTTACATTTTGGCTTTGAATTGTAAGAACTTTCAGGTGGTAGAGGTGGGTGGGGGTGAGAGGAGAGAGGTGGGGGGGCAAGAGGAGAGAAGTGGGGGGTGAGAGGCTGGGAGGCCTAGAGGGTGCTGTCAGTGGGCAGAAGGGCACAGGCCATGCAGATTGAGCCACAAGGGCAGGGAGGCAGGGACAGGAGCTACAAGTGTAAGCTGGGAGGCCCATAGTGAGGACCTCAGGTTGCTGCTAAGGATTTGGTGTTACTTACCCACTAAGAAAGCTCTGGAGATGGTGGGACCAGATGAAAATAACTCTAGAATAAGAGGTGAGATACCTCACCAGCTATTTCACATCATAGAAATTACTCAATCTCTCTGGAGCCTGTTTCCTCTCAGATGAAGGCATCCTTCATCAGTGATGTTCTGTAATTCCTCAGGGGCTTCTGAGCCTGGCATGGCCTGAGCTTATTGAGTCTGGATAGCAGAATGATCTAGCATGGGGGTGCAGTGGCCTGAACAAGGTGGTGGCCCAGGAAGGGGCAGTGATATGCATCATGTCACAAGCTATCATGCAATGACAGAGTCAGGTTAGCAAAAGGTTTCACTTATATGCCCTGTTGTGAAATGGGCCGACACACCTCTTGCCAGGTGCACCAGTCTAGGTCCTGGCAGGAAACAGAGAGCTCCCCCTCCCCACAAAAGGGGGACTTAAGACAACCTTAAAAGGTAGGGCTAGTCTTAGGAAACCCAACAGAGGCTGATGCAGCATCCCAGAGCTAGAAAAGGAGGGAAGATGACCACCACGGTGTCTAGAAAAGCAGGAGCTGTGGCTGGAGAGAGCTGCCTGACATAAGTTGCTTGGGTTTGTTAAATGTGGCCATAATGCAATATGCCACATTTGGAACAGCTTCTAAAAAGGGAATTTATTAAGTTACAAGTTCACAGTTCCCAGGCCATAAAAATGTCCAAACTGAGGTATCTAGAGAAGGATACCTTGATTCAGAAAAGGTTGAGGGTGTCTGGAACACCTCGGTCATTGGGAAGGCATGAGGCTGGCATCTGCCGGCCTTTGGCTTCTGGTTTTAAATAGGTTCTCAGGGGCATTTTTTTTCTGCATCTCTAAACGTCTGGGACTCCTGTTGGCTATTTCTGCTCTGCTGCTTCTGAGCTCTCTCCAAAATGTTTTCCTTTTAAAGATTCCAGTATACTCATCAAAACCCACTTAAATGGGTGAGGTCACATCTCCATCTAATCAATAGATCACACCCGGAGTTGGATGTGTCACATCTCCATGGAAACAATCCAATCAATAGGTCAGACCCAGAACTGAGTGGGTCAGTCTGCATGGAAAAACCTAATCAAAGGTTTCCATCCTAAACATTTGGTCTGGCCCCGCAAGATTGGATCAGGATTAAAGCATGGCTTACCTGGGGTACTTAATGTTTCAAACTGGCACATAAGCCATGGGCTTCAGTAGGGAAAAGTCGCCACTCCCAACCCACATCCCAGCAAAAACGAACTGGGAGAGCAGAACCCAGATGGCCATCCCCACCCTCCGATCTCTCCTGGTGGTCCCACTGGCTAAACCCTTTGCAACCAGGCAGCAGAGTCACCCAACAAGTCATTCTATGAAGATAAGCCTCTCTGAACACAGAACAAGGGGGAAATGATCAACAGTGAATCAAGAGGGGACACCAAGAAAACACCCTGGGAAATACAGGACAGGAGTTCATATTCTAGAAAAAAGTCCATAATAATTTAGAGGCATCAGGAAGTATTTCCTTGGATGACATGCATGGATTTCTTTTATAAAAGTTGGGCCAACCAGTGCTGATCTGAGTGTGGTGACCCCAAGAGGCATGGTGTAACAGAGTGGCTTCCAAACTGTCTTGACTGTGGCCCACATTTTACATGATGACCTGGAACATATCTGCAGACACACAAATACACACACACATACACACACGTGAAACACAAATATAAGAAAACAATACTGTGATTGAGGCACTCAGTGAGTTCTATTCATTTCCCATCTGTGCCATTCCATCTTTTGAACATTAAGTCAAAGGGATTTCACTGACTTAGTATTGTGATGTGGGAAATCTAAGTTTTCCACACTTACCTGCAGTGTGATCTCAGGCCAAGTGCTGAACAGAAAATGCTTCAAGAAGGGGCCAGCACATAATAAGCTCTCAACAAATATTTATTATTATGGGTACACTCGCTGACTGCTGCTTAGAGTATAAATTATGTAAAACTTTATGAAAACAATAGATTGAGCAATATATAATAAAGGTTTTAAAAGACTTCATACCCTTTGACCTATTTTTAAGAATCCAGAATTCTACTCCACATACAAAATCTACAAAAGCTATGAACAAAGACTTACATAAAAAAGTATCAATGGAGGAAAAAAAGTACACACAACCTAAATGCCAAGAATATATGACAATGTTAGATAAATCATTTTATTCATAGAAGAGAATAATAGACAAGTGTTAGTTTATATAGACACAAAAACACTCAGGAAATGTCAGGTGGAAAAAATGCAGTACTGTTTGGTTTATAGAAAAAAGAAGTGGAAACAATCAAAATATCAGTTATTCTGTCTGCACTGTGAACATATGAGTAAATTTTATTCTTAATGCTTCTTTTGTGTCAGTCCAGTTTTCTACAATGAGCGTATACTACTTTTATAAACAGAAAAGAAAAACAGTAAAAAGGGAAATAAAAAAGCAAAAAATTGCAATTTAAAGGCTGTACTTTGAAAAGATGTTTTTAACATAAATTGACTCCAACAAAAGAGCTTTATTTCAAAAGCACTCACACTGAAAAAAAAATCACACCTCACAAAACTCCAACGGGGTACAATGTAAGACCCAGTTATTTCAAGTCTGTATGTGTCCAATGACAAACCATGAGACATTTATTCTCACATTCCTGGTAGAATAAAGCACATTATACCTGTTATCTTCCTGAACAGGTCTCAGTATTCTTAAAGGAAATCTTTCTGAATGTGAAGAAAACCTCTGGGAGAGATAAGTGCTAAAATATAAAGCCTGAACTTCAACAATATCTGATTGTCCTGTTAAATTAACTCTGTCACCAAGCGTTAGAACTGTGACTTTGGTTTAAATTTTATGGTTTAATACATGTTTGCAGACTCTTGTCCCTTGACCCTGACCCAAAAAAATGCTATATCAAATATAGGAAGCTGAAAAGAATCACTTTTATTCAATTTAGAATTGAGAAACCTAAGATTTTAGGTCAAATATAACCAAAGTATAATAGACCAAAGCAAATAACTTGGTCATTTCTATGTTGCAGGCTTCACACTTATTTTGCTAAAATTAGCTATAATTAGCCTGCAGTAGCCTACAGGGATGACCCATGAAATACAAATCCCAGGAGTCTTCTGAAATCAGTTGGCTGTTTTCTTTCCCAGCTATCCTGAAGGGAGCCTTTCGGGTTTTACTAAGGGGCCTGAGAACATATTTCTCTTAGGGAGACTTTCCCAGAGCTATTTGAATATGGGAGAAGCTATGAAGGATCACGTGATGCCATCAAGAGAATGGCAGGTGGCAGGGACCAGGGAGACCCAGTGACCCTTCCATCATCTCACCTGACCCAGTAACCCTTCCATCAACTCACCTAACCCAGTAACCCTTTCCATCCAACCTCACCTGGCCCAGTGACCCCTTCCATCCACCTCACCTGGCCCAGTGATCCCTTCCATCCACCTCACCTGGCCAGTGACCTCTTCCATCAACTCACCTGGCCCAGTAACCCCTTCCATCCACCTCACCTGGCCCAGTGACCCCTTCCATCCACCTCACCTAGCCAGTGACCTCTTCCATCAACTCACCTGACCCAGTGACCCCTTCCATCAGTCTCACCTCCATTCGGCTAAGAAATTATCCAGGAGCACCAAATTTCTCTTGCCCACACTTATACTGGGGTCACTGGGTCAGATGACATTGATAGAAGGAGTCACTGGGTCAGGTGAGGTTGATGGAAGGGTTACTGGGTCAGGTGAGATGATGGAAGGGTTACTGGGTCAGGTGAGTTGATGGCAGGGGTCACCAGGTCATGTGAGTTCATGGAAGGGTCACTGGGTCAGATGAGTTGATGGAAGAGGTCCCTGTGTCAGGTGAGATGATGGAAGGGTCACTGGGTCAGGTGAGGTGGATGGAAGGGTCACTGGGTCAGGTGAGGTTGTGGACCCCAGTTCTGGAGCATTAGCAGGAGACAGCCTGATAACTGAGCCTAGTCTTACGTGATTCTTCCAGAAGAATCATCTCCCTGCAGCATTCTAATCTCCTGTGTCTCATGGAAGGGACACAGCATAATGAAAACACAGGTTTTAGAACTAGTCAGAGCCAGGTTTAAATCCCAGTGATACCATTCATTATCATCATATGACCTCAGCAAGTCATTTAACCACTTGGAACCCGAGTTTCCCTAACTGTAAAAGGAAGGAAAATATTCTATCAAAAGAGGATATTGTGAGAATTAAGTGAGATAACAATAAACAAATATTCTGAATGTATCAATTCATTGCTAATGGAGCAAAGTGTTGTATAGCAGAGAGCTACATAAGCCAGTGGTTGACAAGGAACACTCCTTCTCTGGAGCCCAGTACTGCTCCAGGCCTGTCCATCTCACAGAAATGGCAGGAACACGAGAGGACGTGCCCATCTGCACAAGCATACTTCAAGCATCAACTCATATCACGTCTGCTAAAGTCCTGTTAGCTAAAGCAAGCTACATGGAAAAAACCAACATCTCTGGGGCATGGAAAGATACCTGCTTCTAGAAGGAGAAACCATCAAGCCCAAAGGCAAAGGGCTTGGATACAGGGAGCAGCAAAAACTGAGAAAAATAATGCAATTCACCATGGTACCCCAGTGCTAGGTATATGCTCAATATTTTAAAAATCTGTTTTTTTCTGCTTGGGCCCAGACAGAGTTCATACAGAGCAAGAGCTGGGGCAGCTGAAAGACCAAAAGAGCATGCCAGACACTGAGGCAGGCATGGGCTCATCAGGACTTACAAACAGGAGAAGTGCCCCATGGCAGTGTTCTGGACGTTAGCGCCCACCAGGGATGGGGGAACAAGGAGTCATGAATAATTTAGAACAAAGACATTTCATATGGCATGAGGCCATCAGGTCTCTAGCATAATTGTTAAAGGGGTTTTACTAAAATTAGAGTTTCAGACTAAGATTCAATCGATGCATCTTACATCCACGGTTACATTCTCCTGCCTCTGGAGAGGCTGTTTACTGTCTTAACCTTTGTCTTTGGTCAAAGCAGGTCCATTCTGGGCCATTTAGGGGGACTGGGCTGTGGGCTGCCATGTGTCCCCTCCCACCTCCCCTTCCCCAGTTCCATCAGCCACTTTCTAGGAACTTTCCTACTCTCTCTGTGATGTACTATGCTGAACACAAATATGTTCTAAACATTTAAATAATAACTTCATAAGAAAGTGCTCTTTCACTCCATGTAAGGTTTCATGTGACAGGCAACTCTCCTAGAAATGACCCACAGAGCCTGTTAGTTGGGTCCCCTGAGAGGTTTTGCAATCAATTAAGGATGTACCATGTGCACAAGGAATTTAAAAATCGCATTCTTCAGTGCACCCTACTTCACATTCTCCTATGTTGAACTTCACCTGCTGTTATTTTGCTCAATTAACTACATTTGTTCCACAATTATCTAGCCTATTTAGTATGTTCTGGGATTCTTTGAAGCTCCTTTCTCATCTTTTCCCTGACTAAATAATTTATCATCTGGTACATTTACTGGCTTGCCAGTCAGCCCTGCTTTTCAGAATGTTCTTTGAAAATATGAACATTTCAAGTCCCAGGTTAGAAGGTGAGGATGTTGTACAGTTAATTTCTTTTCATGCTGTGACTTGTCTTTTCCTCTCCCTTGTTTCATGAAGCTCTCAACTCATTTTTAATCCATAATAGATTTTTACACCCCACTGCAATGCTGCTAGTTTTACTGTGTACTTCATTATGAAACAAATATGAAGATCTTATCAAGATGTCAACAGTCACAGTTAATATCTTGAGGCAAAGTCAAGAGAACTGAAGGGTGCATATGGAATTTTAATCCTTAGAAGTTTTCATATTAGGATGTGTATTTAACCCTCAAGATGTCTTATTTCAGAGGAAAGCCAGCAGTGTTTATTGACTCTTCTGGTATCTGGCAGGCACTGTTTGGACGTGTTCAGACACTTTATTCCAATTCAGTTTTCATTCTTACCTTCCCAAGCTGTTATGGTGATTTCCATTGAAACAGGAAGAACAAAGAAACTCAAGTTAAATGAATTGAAGGGAAGTGACCAGATTACCAGCCCCCAAAGGATAGAGCAAAGTGTGAACATTGTAATAGCTGATTCCAAAGTCCATTTCTTTCCTCTAAGCCTCACCTAATAGCTCTTTCTCATTATTTTTTGTTCTCTGGATCTTAGTAATAAACCAAAATCTCACCATCCATAATGAAATTGAAAGTAAATGTTATATCTCTCAAAAACAATAAGGCAAAGCATATATATATATATGTCATGCTTTACTATGGGAGTTTCCCCCACTCAATTTGAAAATCAATTCTTTATAAAATTAAAATCAATTCATAAAAAATATCTCCCTACCCTGATCTCCAAATTTACCAGACTTAACTATCTCTTGCCATATGGTATCTCTGAATATTTTTGATGAACACCCCTGTCATTTCCCTCTCTAATGCAAGTACAGTTGCTGTTTTCTGCTGTAACTATGCTCTAGAAAGTCCCCATGAACATTTTCCCTGGGGAAAGACATTAGACTCCAGTATGCCTGGGTCACAACATTTTCATTAACCAATCAATACCCGACATCGTTTTATGTGTGTTTCTGTTTAAAGACACCTCCCTTCATGTGTATTATTGGCTCATTACATTGAACTCATGGCCAGCAGTGTTGTAATGCATGCCTGAGTAGAGAACGACAAAGGCCTTTACCCTGTAAGCCATGTCACTACGTGTGCTTAGAGTTCCAGACAGCATGTCAGTGCTGTGCTGGGGCATGCAGGGGGCAGTGAAATAACCAACAAACACCACAAAATATGAAAACAGGGCAGTGAGCAGGACACAAGAAGTCACCTGCTCACAGTAAGAGCTGGACAAGCAAGCGGGGTGGTCATTGAGCCTCAGCTGGGAAGGTGGCGGTCAGGACCCCCAGTTCCTAGCACCTTGCCCGTGCCCACAAGGGACCAGGAAAGCCTCACTAAGGATTGACTTCGGGGTTCTGAATAAGCTTCAGCAAGTAGACCAATTCACAAACAGGGGGGCTGCAGATAGTGAGGACAACTGTACAGTGATTTATAAATCATTCAAAGGCGCAGTTTGATCTGTATACTAAATGTTTCATAAACCTAATGTCATTCTTACTTTTTAGAAAACCAAGATAATTAGTTGGTTTAGTTTAGGATTTTTTTGCATATTCTTTTTTCAATTATTTCTTTTATTGTGAAATATAACATATATACAAAAAGCAACCAGTTTCAAAGTAGACCCTAACAAGTAGTTATAAAACCAAATTCAAAGTTTGTATAGGGTACAGTTCTACGATCCCAGGTTTTTCCCTCTAGCTCCTTCAAGACACTGGAGACTAATTTGTTTAGTTTCAATAGCTCTTCTTGCACCCTGATGCTGGGGGCCAGTGCTGAATCAACAGCACCTTGAATGCCTCAGCAATGATTTTTCAGCCTTAACTCTTCCATATCTGGAGTGCACGAGACAGGAAATTGAGGCTTTTTAAATAGATGGTGAATCAAGGAGCTGACATTTTTACAGATCAGAGCCTTTGTTTTACCTAACTCCAGAAAAAAATACCTTTCTCCAAGGACACAGCAAACCATACATTCTCCCTCCGATTAATACAAATTTTCCCATGAAGCGAGACAGTCTTGCCCACGTGCTCCTCTAATCCCCACTCTAAGCTGGAATGGGCCATGGAAGGAGTGCTGGTGAAATCTCCTGAACTGCCCTTGGCTCTGTCACTGGCTAACATCATGCCCCGGAGCAAGCCACACCAGCCCTCTGAGGCCCAGCCTTAGCACTGATTAGAGAGGGTGGGAATAAATAATTATTAATAACCCTTCAGCAGCAACAGTCTAAAAAATGCTGTTTCTTTTTCTAAAAGAAGAGTTATATGACATATATTCTAAAGTTTAGACAAGCACCTTGAAAAAATAAAACACCATCCTTCCTTCTTCATATTCCTCAGTAAATAAGTAAATTATTTTCAAAGATAAGTAAGAATGTGGCTTGGCTTTATGTTCTCCTGGATCTGCACACAGGAAGCTTTGCAAGAGACATCACACTTCAGTTTCTCCCACCCAAACTCAATGTCTACAAATTCCAAATACTGCTCTTCCTGTGATACCTCCCCTTCGGTGGACTCTTAGGAGAGACAAAGGGAATTAAGTTAAGGCTTATGAGTGATGCTATAAAGCAATGGCCATACATTTAATTGCACTAGTCCATTACTTTCAGGGAATAGATACAGCCTGATTAAATGCACAGAAATGCTACTATAGGAAAATATAAATAAAGGAAGGCAGGGGTCAAGAAAAGAGATAACCTTTCTTACAAAAGCTGAAAATTTCCATTTTAGAGAAAATGACATTTATTTATATAATTATATATATCATATATAAATCATTCTGCCAGGTATACATTGTATCTAAAATTTGCCTCTGGTACCTCATCAAATATTGATGCTTCAAAGACTACTAATTTGAAAGATGAAATAAGTTTTGGTATATAAATGGCAAATTCTGCTCTCACATGACAGTTTTCTGTTAGGGTTCTGTCCTTTATCTCTTGAATTACATCTATTTGCCTTCCTGGAAATAAGCATATTAATGAGAGCATGAATCAGCATCCCAATACAAAAGTGAATGTTTAAACACTGACTTCCTCTGACTTCCCGATATTTATTATTCTGAGTAACAGAAAAGAAAAAGGCACATTGAGAATAGGCAAAATCAAAAAGGGTAAATTCTAATGTGTATTCGACAGGACTAAAATGGAATCCTTCATTTTTTCTCCTTAATGTAATTATTTTCTTAAGGAAACTCAACAATTAAATGTTCTCTGTGACTCTGGACAATCTCCTACGAAGTAAAGTGAATTTGGAAAGGGTTTTTTCCTGGTTTAAATGTCATGTCTTTGCAGCTCTCCTGCATTCCTTCAAATTCCACTGGACTAGAGCCTCTCGGTCCCACGTGGGGTGCCGAGCAGGAAGGCCTACGGTGCACACCTGGGCACGCCCATCCCAGACACTTCCAGCATGCAGGCACTTTAGCCTGGAGAGGATAGAATTATCCCCTTTTGCACAACTGAGAAATTGAGGCTCATAAAAATTGCATAAGTTGTCCAATGCCAGACAGCTAGCCAATGCTGGAGGCCTGAACTCCCAGAGCCCACCTGTCACGTGCTGTGACCACCTGGAGCCCACCCATCTCATGCTGTGACTGCCTGGAGCCCATGCATCACATGCTGTGACTACTCACTGACATTCTGGGCATTCCTGTCCAGTGTCACCTCAGCAATGGTGGAATAAAACATGAATTCTACCAGATACTCCTGTTATATCATTCAAAGTTAATCCCTAAACTTATTGAATTGACTTTCCATTGTGGGCAATTTTTTTTATTTATAATTGAACACTTAATAAAAAAGATCTAACAAGGTCACATTCCTTAATTAATCCTGCATAACCATGAAGTTTAAAGCCAGGAAAGGTGAGACGTCCAGATGTATAAGAAACCTACTATTGTAGCAGTTTCCTCCTTAGGTGCTGACAGTGTCTTTATATCTATCATCTCGTTCCTTGCAACATCTTTCTACGAAATCTAATTACTACATTTCATGATGCATCACAGGCTCCACAGGCTGTTGTTTCTAAACTGCTTCACCCAAAGAAGACACAGGAGAGAAAGATGGATTTCATGACCAAGCTCTCTTCCCTGCCCAAAATCAGACGTGAAGCAAGGACTAGGTGGGAGCACAAGTTCCCCGTGCTTGCAACTCCAACACATCCCCACAGCCTGGGGGCCTTCTGCTGAGAAGTGATTCTCACAATCTGAGGCTCACTTCTTTCCCCATTTCCTCAAAGGAAATGAGGAGAGTCTAGAATTATGATCAAGTGAATTTCTCCATTATTCCCACAGCATCAAATGTGCACACTCACACACTCACACCCCTCTTTATTACTTATTTGTTGGAAAAGTTATGATAACACGTCTTTCCTTCCCAAGACCTGGTGGCTATACAGGTTCAGACAAGAAGCATTTGTGCCATTTTTTCTGGGATTCTACAAGCTTTGAATTTCTCACAGTATCCTTTCCTTAAAAACTGAGTAAAACAGCACTTACACTTCCACAGAAAAACACTACTCTCCGCACCTTTAAACATAACTGGACTCGTAATTAGACTCTGAGTTTGATAATGGAATTCGCCTCAGGAAGTTTCATTTGGCACATCCTTTCTCAGCTCAAGCACAAATTGTCATGACATTTAATAGATATTCACTGCAGGAAAGGAACAAGAAATGGCTGGCATCTCAAACAAAACCAAAACAACATGAAGATATTCCCAAAATGCACAGCTGTGGCCCAGTGTGGGGCACAGAATAATCTGGAATATGAGACCTCACCATGGGGCCTAAATGCCCCTGCTTTCCCCTCTGGCACCCTTAGCCAGTTACCATATGAGGGAGTCATGTATTCTCACCACCTTATCAGGTGAAGCCCCACAAATGTAAATTACCCACACCATACCAACTCCTCAAGTAACATTCGCTCTTACTAAAAAAAAAACACTTGTTCCATCCATTTTCCAGAAAGCTGGATTCTGCCTGTAAAGGAGCCTTAAGAGGAAGAAATGCAGCCCACAGTTGAAATGAAAACCATAGCTGCATCTCCAGCTTCTCCCTGGGATAAGGAAACTTGATTTAAATGTATCTTTACTATTTCTCTTCCAAACACCTGTCGAGTAGGATATCAGAGGTATGGCTGCAGAGGGGTACAAGCTGCCCAAAAGGGGTACAGAGATTTCTGCAGACACCCAGTTTGTCAGTCCTGACATCACTCATGACGACGCTCCCACCAATGAGCACCCCGGAAGCAAGCAGCTGCTCTCTACACTGAGCAAATGACACTGGTCACAGCCCCGTCAGTTCTCCCATGACATGGCTGCCTAAATGTCACATACAGTTTAGGAAAAGAGAGTGCCACATTTCATGCAGTAAGTTATAGAACTTGATTGTCACCTAATCTTAATAAGGGCTGGTACAGGCTCGGGAGGGCCAAGGGGCCAGGTTCTCCCCCCGCAGCTAAGCCATGCAGGGTGGGCCGGGTGGGCTGGAAGTGGGGAACTTCTGCTCAGGGGTGCAGAGAAGCAGCTTGGCTTGAAGGAGGAGCTCCGGTCATGGATGGTGGTGATGGAAACCCAGCACTGTGAGCACGAGTAATACCACTGCATTGCATACCTGAAAGTGGCTTAAATGGGCACTTTGATGCTGTATGTATGTTAGCAAATTGAAGTTGTAAAAGGAAAAAAAAGGCTAACCAATCAAACTGAGGAACTGGCATTCACACCAGATAAACAACAAATCAATGGGCCTGTGCTGAATGGTAAGAGAAGATTTTATAAAATGAGTCACATTCTTCCATTTGCTTATTTTAATTATGCATTTAGCAGTGCCACCAAATGTCACTTGTTTTAGCATCTGCAGCAGAAATGTCAGTCATGACTTAATCACAGTGAGTAGAGGCCAGGTTCAAGTGGAAAAACCACCTGGAAATTCCTTTTAGGTGTGATCACTCAGTACCAGACCTGCACACCCAGGGCCATGATGCTGGTTTGCTTGGCCTGGATATGGGCTGCTAACCTGCACTGGCTGGTACTGCAACTGCCAGCGGCCATGCAGGTTATTTCACTGGTTTTCACAACACTAGGGTATGTTTTGCAAACTTACAGCCAAGAACATGGAAATTCAGGGTTCTTTCCCTGGCCTGGCCATGGTCACTCCACACTTTGGCAGTCTAGGCAGAACCAGAGCCTGGGCTCCGTCACCTTCCCCACACTGCCCTGATACTCATGACACGAAGGCATGGCTGCAGATCTTCATGGGTGTGCTGCCTTGTGCAGCTGAGCCTGTCCGCAGCTAGCTGAGGGAGCGGCCTCCTAACTGTGTTTGGTGGCACACAAGGCATATCAGTGGAAGGCTGCAGGTGAATGAGTAAAGGCAACTCAAAACAAATTCCCATGACTGTTGGGTGAGCAGCTCCCTACCCATCTCCTTATGTGAAAAGTACATTTGTAAGTTATATAACAGCCAGCCAGCCCAGAAGCAGACGTTTGGTGGGGCAGTTTCTGCCTGCAGAGCCTTGACACAGAGTTTACAGACGTGTTGCCATGGTGGCGTTCCCATGGCAGCTCCCACCTGCCGAGCTTTGGTCCCCACACACAGTAGAAAGCTGACATGCGGAGACCAATGCAGAATGGCACTGAGATGGCACACCCACACTGCTCTTTCCTAGGGCAGTGGCTGAGTCTCAGGGAGGCATCAGAGTCCCCTGGTGTGGGGTGTTTCCTGTGGTGGCTGCAGCCCTCTGCCCCCTCCTGTGGCCTTTCCCACATGTGTCCATGCCCCTCCTCTTATCAGGCTGCTGTCTGTCTCCATTTCAACTGGCCAGGTCTGTGGCTTGCTTTGACCAACAAAAATGAAAGAAGTGGGGCTGGGCAGCTGTGGGACATAGGTCGTAAGTGAGCTGGCAGCTTCTGCTTTCCCCTCCTGGCCATTAGACACCATGAAAAGAAGCTGTGGCGACCCCACTCAATGAGGGGTACTAGTTAACTGTGGCCAGCAAAGCTCCCACCTTCTGCACAGCCTCCCGCCAGCTTGAGCCCCAGGCCCAGCCCAGAGGGGTACAAGCTGATGCAGCGCTGTCGTGGGTGCACTTGCCTTGTGTAGTTCAGCTCCCCTGGGACCTGCTAGGGAAACAGCCCACCAGCCCCCAGCGGTACAAGACATTCAATCATTGTTGTTTTAAGCCTCTAAGTTTAGGGATAGTTCGTTGCACAGGAATAGATAGTTGAAACACCAGAGAGCCTGTTTTTTATGGGCTTTTGAAATACCCATGCACCCCTAATTCCTTTCTTGGGTGCAGACAAGCTGCCTCACTTCCCAGGAATTACATCTACCAGATGAGAATGAAGAAGGTGACATTTTCCCCCTGTCCCATTGGCAAAGTGAAGACCCCAAATATGCTACCAGCATGTGTAAGTGTCACAAAGATGAAATGCAATAATTCTGCACTTAATCAAAAGTACCCCCTACCCTTGTCAAAAATATTGAGAATCACTGCTTTAAAGAACCACTAAAAGGGACTCTCAGTACTGGCTGCACATTCAAATAATACAGGGCATGATTTAAAAATCCCAGTACCCAGGTCCCACCCCAGACCAATTAAGTCAAAATCTCTAGAGATGGGGCACAGACACAATTACTTTCTGAAATCTTTCCAGGTGATAAAAACATGTAGAAAATTTTAAGAACCTCTACTGTACTTTAAAATCCCTGAATTACTTAACCCACATCATGAGTTCAGATTAGCACACACTCAACACTAAGCCGGGACCACCAATTAAATTGTGGAGTGGCTTGCTATAATTACCAAATCGTGTTTGCATTCCTAAAGACTCTTCCAAGTCACTAATGCAATAACTTGATTGAGGCTATATATAGATGCTGCTAACTGAAGCCCATCTTCTTTACTACACAGCAGTGAGAATTGATGTAATCTGGGAATGGAGTTTTATATAAATTTGGTACCATGAAAACTTGTCATCTTGTATGTAATTAATATCCTGTCCTACCCTGTTGTGGTTCAGAGCTGTAAGTACCAAAAACATGTCCTCCCATCTGACCCATGCTTGTGGGTATGAACCCACTGTCAGTTGGATCTTTTGATGAGGTGAACAGTTAAGGTGGGACCCAGATCATTCAGAATGGGCTTAATTCTATTACCTGAGTCCTTTATAAGCCGAATGAATTTGGAGAGAGACAGAAAGCCAGGGAGGCAAGAAGCTGAAACCAATGGAACCCAGAAGAGAAGGGAGAGACCAGTGGATGCCTTGCCGTGTGCCAGGGGAGCCATGGATCAGCGGCAGCTGGTCTTCAGAAAGAAAGCATCACCATGATGATGTCTTGGTATGGGCATTTTCCCTTGGCTCTGACCAAAAGCGAAAAAATTTCCATTGTTTAAGCCAAACCCATTCCCTGGCATTGCTATAAGCAGCCTAGGAAACTAGAACACACCCCTTCACCACAAGTCTGTCCCTTGCCCCTCATGAGCACTGTCCATGCACGATCCATCTGTCCTGACTGAGTATACCATGCTGTCCACATTGGGAAAAGAGGGGTTAGCACGACTTCAATGCGGCCCATCCACAGAGTCTCTGCTCCTCCTCACCCAGGGCTTTCCTCGGCCACCCCAATCAGATCCATTATTGTTCACTCCACGGACCACCCCTAAGCCCCTGGAGAACCCTCCTCTGAAGCACATACAGTGTCCCTGTGAGCCCCCTGGAAGGCTGCACTGGGGTCTGGCCATGCTTCCCAATCCTCGCAGGCCTCTCAATTCCTTGACCAACATGCAGGATGAAATGGGTATTCAGGATTGACTGAGAATTTGGAGACCTGAATGAAGTCACACTGCAGCAATGACCACAGCCAGGAAGGGGATGGCTGACACTCCTGCTCTCAAAAGGCCCAGGAGGATGAGGAGCAACTGGAGTGCTCACACATCATAACAGGGAGGCAAAATGCAGGGCCACTGTCAACAGTCATTTGATGGGCCTCTTAAATTTCAACATCCAGTTACCATAAGACCCCACAAACCCAGTCATGGGTATTTATCCAAGAGGAACAAAAACTTATGTTCACACAGAAACCTATATGTGACTATTCATAGTTGCCCAAAACTCAAATACTCTTCAACTGATAAAAGCCTGAACAAGCTGTGACACATCCATTCAGCTGAATACAAGAAACAAATTCCTGATATGTGCAACAACATGGATAAATCTGAAATGCATGTGTGTAAATAAAATGAACTTAAAACAAATAAATAGATATATAAAAGCAAAATGCATTATGCTGATAAAAGATGCCAGACTCAAAAAAGACGACATGTTGTATGAAACCATTTACATGATATTCTGGAAGAGGCCAAACTGTAGAGGCAGGAGGCAGCCGGACCTCAGGAGCTGGGGCTGGAGGAGGGGATGACACGGGGTGTGGAGAAATGTAGGGGGGCAACATTGTTCTATATCTCCACTGTGGCATTGATTACACACTTTAAAAAATTGAAAGCCAGTTAATAAAAAGTCAAAAAGACTTGAAAAGTAAATATGACTCTAAGACTTGTAGGCTGGAAGAATGGGAGGGGTCTGTATCAGTTTCTCCAGTACAAAGGACATTGGGCATGTGGCGGCCATGAAGGTGCATGGCTGAGCTCTCCTGCTGCAGGGAACATTGTCCATTGGAGGTCCAGGTCTGAGCCCCAGAGCCACCACTGCCTTCACACTGGGGCTGGAGTGAGCCTGGAGCTCTAAGACCAGCTCCTCCCTGCAAGATGCAGAGCTCCTCGGTTGAAGGCATTCAACTCCAGGGCTTCCTGCTGAGATGCTGATAGCTACCACAGTCAGAGCCTCTCTCTATCCAGCTGTCTTTCCTCCTCTCTCTCCTTCACCATGGTCAGGCCTGTGTGAGGCAGATTGCTCCCAGCCTCCTCAGGCTCCCTACCCTTCACCCCGCAAGGGTATTCCCCCCAGTGTATTTCATGTAGGCTAATCCCATTTTAGTATCTGCTTCTCAGAAGAACCCAAAATAACAGATGGGGGAAAAGAGGTGAAGAGGTGAAAACAGGGATCCTCATTCCTTTAGCCCATTTTTTTTCATATATTAAATTCAACATTCATGAAATATTTCTGAGCACTGACACAGACTGGACTCCTTATAGCAACTAAAGTCATGTCCAAAGAAGGATTTCTTGGCAATAGTTGTTTTCCATGTTTCTGTAATTTTGCATTAAGTTTACTTGGCCCTGGGTCAGTACACTTTTTATATTCAAGAGGAGTACTGGATATCATATAAAAAGAAACACTGTAGAATATTAAAGGGAAGAAAAGAAAATTAAAATTTAGGGTGGATCCAAATGTTTTAAATTTATTTGTGTACGAACAGGGAGAAAAGACTAAAAAACAATATAGAAAAATAAAGGTTGACCCCTGAGTGATAGCATTATGTTCATTTCCTTCATTACAAATATTTAAATTTTCCAAAATTTCTGCAATAAACATTTTGGTAATGAGCTGGTTATTTAGTTTTAAAAGTTACCTACAAAAATAATTAAACTCTTTAAGACAGATAAGAGAAGGTCATTTTCTAGTTTCAGATTCCTTGGCTAGACTCTTTTAGTGTGTTGCCATGGAATTATAACAAAAATAAGAATTGCTATAATTATTTTTAAACCTAGAAAGATCCATATATAGAGTGTTTAATCCCTTAGAATATCTGAGTCATCCTCTGAAACTCAATATAAATATTTCCATAAGTCCTGTTATTAAAAGAAGTTTCAAATCCTACCTGCATGCTATAAACTATGAGAAACCAACCTTTAAATCCAAGAATGAAAACACACTCAATGCTCATTAAGAATGAAAAGAACATTTAAACACACATTATCCTCAAAAGAGAAAGCTTAGGAACAGTGAAGCCCATGTCTGGGCTGAGATTCAATACCCTCAAAAACACACCCACATATTTTTCCTTCTTCATGCAAACTTATCCCCTTCCCCTGGCTTATTTTTGACACATGGCAAGACAGTCAGATGTGGCACAAGCCTGTATCTAAAAGATAGAAGGTAAGAGTTTAGCTTTATCCTCGGGAGGTTTCATTTTGCTTGGTTCATTATGTCACAGCAAGTGAGTCTTTCATCATTTGTGCCCTTTGATCTCTCAACTATAAGCCGGCTGAAGTTAAAATATAAATACTGCATGACCCTGCAACACCCAGAACAGCCATCCAAAAAGAACAGCAGGCTACAAGATGCCAAAAATACAGAAAAATGTAAGTTCCCAGTCAAGAAGTTTGGGACGAAAAGGCACTAACATGGAAGAAATAACAGTGTTATTAGAAATATGGAGTTACCTGTCCTTCCTTTGAGGAGGTTGTCTTCGGTTTTAAAGGGCTGTGTATGCAGTGGGAACCCAGGGGCTTAGGGCTGCACCTTTGGCTTTAACATTTCACCTTAACAGATGTCTTGCCAAGCTCCGTGAGACCAGGAGCCCCCAGGGAGGTGTGGGAGCCATGTCATTTAGGGGAAATGCTGAGAAGTGAAGCAAAATTTGGAAAATATTGAATCTATTCCACTGTAATCAAACTAACCTTTTATGCATTGCTGTGGCTCTGACTATTGTCCCCAATCTCAAATCAGGGGATTAAGAAAAAAGTTAGTAAATGTTTCAGCTATACAAAATGAATGGAAACTGAAATGTAAGCAAACTCATTCACAATTCAGGGCAACAACAACAAAAAGCGGGTCAACAGGAGGGCCTACCTTAATTACCCATGAATACAAAAATATTGGACCAAGAACTAAAGAGACCCAAATTTTAATCTCAACCCCACCATCTACTAGCTGTGCTAGTTAAAGCAAGCAAATTGAGCTCTCTTGTCTTCTATGTCTACAAAATAGGTTAATAACACTTGGTCTTTCAAACGCAATGAGTTATTTGGGGTATGAAGAAGACAATGGCATACAAGTTCTTTGGGTTAACTCATTAAAGAAAATACTTCATATGCTTGATGTTCTTAGTATTTAATATTCTTTTGACAGGTAAAGTATTGCTTTCTTCTTAAGTACATTTATATACATTTTTTCTCATTACATATATATATATATATATATGAGAAAAGTAAAATTCACCAAAGTAAAATCTAGATGGAAAAGAGTAAGATATTTTATCTTTAATGTAAAGCAACAAGAAAAAAAACTAGGTGAGTAAATGCATATGAAGGTGTGCCAGTTTGAAACTATTGTGTATCGCAGAAAATCCTGTTCTTTAATTGTGATTTAATATTGTAAGGGTGGGATATTTTTGATTAAGTTGTTTCCATGGAGATGTGACCCACCCAATTGTGGGTGGTAACTTTTGATTAGGTGGTTTCCATGGAGACATGTCTCTACCCATTCAAGGTAGGGTCACTTACTAGAGCCTTTTAAGAGGGGACCATTTTGGAAAAAGCTTCAGAGCCAACAGTGACAGAGACCTTTGGAGAGGAAGAAAGAAATCACCTCTGGGAAGCCATTTAAAATGAGAAGGTGATTTCTCTCCCCAGAGAAAGCTGGCAGAGGTCACCATGTGCCTTCCTAGCTGAGAGAGAAACTCCCAACACCGTCAGCCTTTTCTTGAGTCAAGGTATTTCTCTGGGTACCTTAGTTTGGACATTTTTATGGCCTTAGAACTGTAAACTTGTAACTTAATAAATTTCTCTTTTTAAAAGACAACCCATTTCTGGGATATTGCATTCTGGCAGCTTTAGCAAATCAAAAGATAAGGTAAAAGCTTTCTAAGAACAAAAACAAAGATAAAACTTTACACCCACGAAGCCAACTATTAAAATAAAAACAAAATAACAATCATCAGCAAGGATGCACTGTGGGTGGGAATGTAAAATGGTACAGCCTTTGTGGAAAACCACATGGCAGTTCTTCAAAAACTTAAACACGGAACTATCACATGATCTGAAATTCCACTGCTAAGTATACACCCAAAAGAATTGAAAGTTGGGACTCACTCAAAGAAATACATGTACTGCAAAGTTCACAGAAGCATTATTAACCATAGCAAAAAGGTGGAAACAGCCCAAGTGTCCTGCAATCGCTGAATGCATAAATAAAATGTGGTATGTACACAAATGGAAAATTATTCAGATATAAAAAAAGGAATGAAGTGCTAATATATGCTGCAATATGGATGAACCTTAAAAACATGATGCCATGTGAGATAAGCCAGGCAGAAAAGGACAGATATATGATTCCACTTATTTGAAATATCTAAAATTAAGCCAATTAGGCTATCAGGAGGGGCTGGAGAGTTGCCACTCTGGCTGCAGAGCATCTGTCTGGGTGATGAAAAGTGTCGGTGGTGGAAGGAGGTGAGGGAAGTCCAGCACTGCGGATGTGATGCTGCTGAACTGAGCACTTAACAGATGGTTAAAATGACAAATTTTATGTTTGCTATACAATTTATGTGTGTTGTCACAATAAAATGTTCTTTCAAAATAAAGGTAAAAGTCATAAAATAAATGATAGGTTGAATAATAAAAATCAAAACTTCCCAAATATCATAACAATATATTAAACAAAATTTAAGTCATAAAAGAGAAGCCGGGGACATATATATGACACATTAGCAAAAGATGGGTACTCTTAACATGTAAACAACCCCAAATCTTATAATACAAGATAAGTATTCCAATAAAAAAAGATATAGGACAGTTCACAAAAGAATAATCAATACACATTTTTAAAAGGTCAACTTTTGTCCTAATGAAATTATAAATTAAAAGGAAATAAAATCATTTTTCTTATATTAAGTTGGTGAAGGCTTCAGGAAAACTAATGCACCTATAAATAGCTGGTGGAATGTAATTGGTTGCAATATTTCTAAAAGAGCATTTGGCTATATAAACTAACTCACTTGCTTTTGATAAATTTGCTGAGCTCCAACAGGAATCGGATACTCAGTACAGGCTGGAGGGGGAGAAAGCCATTCAAATCTCACCTATCAAAAGTTTACAATCTAGTAGGGAAAACAAGTATTACGTTATTTTACAAATAGCTATACAATCATTTCTGATAAGTGTCACAATGGAAACTCAGAGGTTGCTCTGAGAGTGAAGAACGAGAAGATCTGACTTAGCCATGGAGCATGGAGATGGGCCCAGAGAAGACCCGAGTCGGCAGGCTGCTAAAGAGGGGGAGAGATGGCTGGAGTGTATGCAGTGGGGATCTGGTGCTGGGAACAGCACCCAGAGACAAGGAACAGCAAATGAAGGCCTGGAAGCAGAGCAGAGCTTAGGATAGAAATAAGGTTTGTGGTACAGTAAAACCCTTATAGACACTGCTTCGGTTTGCTAAAGCTGCAGGAATGCAATATACCAGAAATAGAATGGTTTTTACAAACGGGATTTCTTAAGTTGCAAATTCACAGTTCTAAGGCTGAGAAAATATCTTATTAAGGCATCCAGAGAAACACACCTCAACTCTGAAGAAAGGCCAAAGGCGGTGGGTTGCCTCTGCCACGTGGAAGACACATGGCATTGTCCTTCTCACCTGGCCTCTCCTTCCAGATGGCTCTCCCAGCTCCTGATAGAGCCAAGTGGGTCTCACTTAGCTTCTCTGGGCTTCACTCTTAGCATCTACGGACATCTGTGTCTGTTTTCATCCCTCTGCTCTCTGTCTCTCTCTGTGAGAACGTCCTGCTGAAATTGCTGAACTGTGGAGAAACAAGGTGCTGTGGGCGCAGCTGTGCTGAGGAAGCAGCAGGAAGGAAAGAAAGGTGGGTCCCTGGTCCCAGGCATGGGCAGCCTGGAGGGCACTGGTCTTTTAGTGAGAACAATTCCAGTCACTCTGCTTCTGGGAGTTTGCTCCAAGGAAGGAGAGGGGCATTTGAAATCGTTAGGGAAAAAAGTTGTCACTGGATTATTTATAATAGGAAAATACTGGAAACAACCTAAATGACTGAAAATAAGTGGCCAACATTTGTGGTATAAGTGGGATGCTATTCAGCCATTCAAAATGTTTTTGAGGAATACATAAAAGTACAGGAAGTTTTTCATGATAAAATGTTAATTTTTAAAAAGTAAAGCTACCAAAGCATATGGTATGACTTCAAATTTTGTTAAAAATAAAATAAAATAACAATCCCACATAAAATACACTAAAGTTATGTATCAAATTTATCTATGTGTGAGATTATGGATGGTTTCTCTTTTCTTATTTTAAAAATTTATTTTCAATATTTCTACTAATTTATGGTGGAATACTTTAAGAAACAGAAAACTATGATGCTGCCCATGTACCTCCGAATCTCCCTAGAGTTTTAGTGATGGAAAAACCAATTTCCACAATTCAAAGAGAAATTTCAATCAATGTGTCTGCCAATCCAAGACTTTTTTTATGATCAATGTGGAAAACACTGATCTGAGTTTGCTTCTTTATTTTTTTTAAATAAAATAGGCTTAGATTACGAGCAAAGGAGAGAATGAATGATCCATGGGGCAGTCAGAGAGAAATACTGGGAGGAAATTCTCCAAGTTTCTTACATGCATCAGATCCAAAGCCCGAAGCCAGGCCATCCTGCCTCTCTGAACCCCAGGACCGCAGGTTAAAGAGGAAACAGACCTGCATTTCCATTTCTTTAGCTGATTCTTCTACAGAAACTGCTAGCTGGATGAAAAAAAAGACCAAAACTCCCTCCTGAAGTTAAATGTCTGAATCCCTTTCTTTCTAAAGTGATGTAAATGAAACTGATAAACACAGAAAGAAAAGGAAATAATTGAGTTAGGATCCTGGTTTCAAAGCCCAACTCTTAAGTCAATGCCTATCAAGTCGGCACTTGTGGAAGGAGGTACAGATCTGGTTAACACCTTCCAGCTAAAAGGCCAGAGAGAAACAGAGAGTAAGTGTTTAATGGGCCTTGAGTTTCCAGCCTGGGGTGGGCCACTTAGCTTGTTTTGAAAAAATATCTGCCTCTAGCTGTGCGATCAGGCTTTTAAAACCAGAATTGCAAGTTTGTGATAAAAGACATCTACTTACAGAAAATTTACAATAAAAAGTCACAGAAAATAGAACTCTTTGCTGCACATCACTCCCCAACACACACACACACACACACAAACACACACACACACACATGCACACACACACACCCTGCAAAGAGATGCCTGCCTTTTTATTCTTGGATTGAAGAAACAGTGAAAACCACATGGCTAAAGTCACCACAGATATATGAAACAAATTTTAAGATCAGAAAACTGAAACTTTTGCCTTTGGAATTAAGAGTTGTAACTATCAGTGATTTGTAAACACCACACCTCTTGAGCATATTCATATGCATTTTTCTCTTTTCTGTCCACCTGTACACCCTCAAATTTCTCTAGCAATACTTACAGGTTCTACTTCAATCTACCATAAACCAAGGTTATCCTTTTTAATCTGCTTTGTTGCTTCAAAAATAAGTTCCGCAATGAAACAAGAACTTAAACAATTCACAGTTATAAGTTTATCAGTTTTGTGATAACTTTAATCATAAATTAGCATAAATGCTAATTAGGAAAATCACCTTTTTGCGATGGCACAGGAATATATTTACCCCTCTCTAATGGGAGGCAGACATTATACCACAAGCTATGGTTGCAGAATAACTTGCTTAGTAATATTACAACCTCCTTCTTAAAGGTTATCACTTTTTTCTTTATACCTGATTTTATCCTCAATTCCTAAGAGAGGTTAAATATCTACCTTTTTGTTTGACAGATTTTAATTTTGCTAAATAGCAGTTTCAACATTTAAGTTTCTGGAAGTTTTCATTATAGTGGATTATTAGAGGATTATAGTGGATTTGTAAAGATAACTTACTCAGCATCTCCTCTTATTACTATGGGTTGTTTCCAATGGACCTATAAAGCACATCTGCAAAATGTGATAATCTTTCTCAATGGACAAAATTGCCTACTTTATACTTAATGGTTAATTTCAGTGATAGAAATAAAATGACTTATCTGTGATTTTTTAAAGACTTTGCCAATTTATTAAATGCAAAAGACTTTTTAATTATTATTGATGAGCTGGTAGATATATAAAATTTTAGTTTGGTTCTGTTTATTCTTTAGCTTTACTTGCACCTTAAATCTGGAGCAGGCCCATATGCAGACTTCCAGGCCAGGTGTCCCAGACCCAGATGTCCATAAGTGGCTCCGACCAAACACGGGTTTCTCTGCCTGATGCACCTAAGAGCCAATCTAAGACACTAGGTTGTCAAAGGGAGAAAGACACCCTCATGGGGGGGGCAAGGAGAACAGGTGCCTGTAGGCCTAACTTCTGGCTCTCTGCACTACAAGAACTCTGACAGGTTTACAGGATCCAAGGAGAGGTGGGTTTATGATAGTGATAGAATGGCTCAAAATGACAAAGCTAGAGATGACCTAACCATCGAGCATTTGTGGATCAATTGCACACTCAGTCACAGGACACATGGGAGAAAATGGTGGCCTTGAAATGATGATGGTTGTGAATTTTAGTATAGTGAGCTATGGTCTCACTCAAAGGCAAGCCAATTTTGATAAGACCTAGCTTCAGTGAGTAAGGTAGCTTGGGAGTTGGGGGAGGGGAGTTAGTTTTGAGTTCCTTCATTAATAAACATTAAGGGGTTGTCTTTGTGATTGCAAGACTCAAAGTTGCAAAACAGTATAATGGGGTACAAGTGGGGCCAGTTAGAAGATTTTTACAACCATGACAAAAAGGTTATATAGTTCCAAAACCATTATCTACCATCAAGGCATCTTGGTTACCATTCAGAGAACTTCAGTAATTTCAGGTACTTCCTTTTGGCTATTCTACAATGTGCAAGAAAGTAGGAAAAAGTCATCTACATAATGATTCAGTCATGATTATTTGTTAACTCTTCATTCTTGGTTACACCAGTGTTAAGAAAGTAGAGAATATGAGAAAAGCAGAACTGCATTCAAAGTAAGAGGGTAGGAATCAGCCGAAAGGACAGTGGTCACTCAGCACTGGGAGACTTCTGGCAGGAGTCAATGTGGATCAAGTGAAGCTAGCACTTCTGATTTATCAAGAGAGGTCAGAATTTCAGGCGTTTATTCATAATCTCCAAGAACATATATAGGCAATTAATGTTCAAGAAAAAAAAAACTGTGAGGGCTAAACGAATTACAAAAGTCTGTGGGCCAGGTACAGCCACCAGTTTGCTACTTTTGAAATAGGAAACCCCACTCCCAACAGGAAATAACTCGCTAAAGGCTTTTCTCTTACTGTGTCTGAAATTTCCACCTTACTGGCTCCTTTAAAGACAAAAGCAATGGTATTTAAATATAGTTCTGCTATCTGGAAGTAAAAATTACAGCAGTAATAAACTGGTTGACTTCTCTTAGTTTATAAAATCAGTAAAATTAGCCTGAGACCATCAGAAATTAAACCAAAAAAGCTTGGTTTTGTTGGTAGAGATGAAGTCAAGACCATGCTTAAGAAAATTCAGTGGGTTGTAGCACCAGAAAGTCTGCGTGTAAGTGAAACAACTGCCAGGGGTTTCATGCATGGAACCCATGAGCTTTGATGCTTGGAGCCCCAGGCAGCAGGACTCTCACCTAAATCTTGCCTGAGGCCAGCTTTGATCTCAACAACTACTTCTATTGTCAATTTAAGGTGCTAAACCTAAAATCAATTAATCAACTGAGTATAGTATAGAGGCAATTTACTAACTTTTGTTTTTATCAATCATGCTAAAACTAAACACCTTGCAAAGCATTAAAATATTTAAAAATCATATTACTAACCCACCACTGTGCCCTTGGCAACAAGGAACCCAAGCAAAAGAAGAACTTGAATACTATAGCTGGTGTTTTTGCAAGCCAATTTACTAAGAGTTCTTGGGTAGCAAACAAGAAAGGTCTTGTCATAGAACTCCAAAGAAGGCAAAATACTGAAACAAGGGTTGTACCAGGTTCTAAATGGCATATCCCAAGTACTTCCAGGCAACAATAACCCTGTTACTCTTACATCTGGTGAATCATTTCCTCCTTTCTCTCTATCACATACACACACACACAAACCCACACTCCAATTAGCTCCATTCTCCCATCCACTTTGACTTGTTTCTTCTGACAAAGTGCAAGGTACTGTGTTCCTTCATTATGACACCCCAGGCTGGCTTGTCCTATGGTTAGTTGTCTTCTCTTGAGCAACATGAGGGCAGGAAATCATCATGGTATTAATCACTAGTGTTAGCAGGGCACCTGGTAGGAAACACCAGCTCCATAATCTCTGGCGTGAAGTCTATGGCTCATGCATGCCTGTAATGCTTGCAGGGAGCAAACTCATCTTCAGCTATTCCCCAGAAAACAGCTGCTCTAACTTCTTATCTGGTCCCTCTGCCAGCCTTCTCAAGAATGCTTTCCCACGGATGAGATTCCATCATCCACAAACTGTTTACAATGTTTGCTTTTCATAATATACTTAAGCTGACTCTAACTTTGTGACTTTGTATTGAAAATGAAGAAAAATAAAGAGCCTCTCCTTCACATTTTAAAAATCATCCCTGATACAAAATTCTCCCAACCTACTATAGAACCTAAAATGTATTAACCATCCCCCAATGTAGTCAGTAACTTTCCTTAAGCTTTTATGATGATAAAGACCTGAGCTCTGTCACATTCACCTCTAAATTTCCTACTGTTGCAATTCTCAGCCTCTACCTAACCATTATTTAAGATGTTGTGGGGATATGATTCGATCCCTAACAGATATTGACTCTTCTTTCTGACAGTTCAAAGACACCCTCATCTATAGCAATAGACAAGGTTTAATTTTCTTTCTGTTTCCTAAAATAACTGCTAGTAGAAATGACATTGCTGAAAAGTGAATCCGAGTCTCAGTTTGGCTGGAGGACTCAGCCTATGGAGACGGCATCTTCCAGGTCTGCCCAGGACCTTGGCAAATGCCAGAAGGCCTTTTTGCTTGAACAGGCCTTTGGCAAAAGCAGCACACAACATGCACAGGAGTCACACAAAATGTGATTTAAATGCTGATTCTGACTCCGGGGGAGTGGGGCAGCATCTGAGAGTCTGCATTTCTAACATGCTCCCAGGAGCAATCTAAGGACAGGGAGAGATTGTGGAGCAAAGAAGGCATTCTCTGGATTCCTTAAATCCCAACACATTGGCACCACCCAATGCACCTGTGTCAGCTGTTTCACTTTTGCTCTTGGCTGTTATTATACTGGATATTTCCATCATTGGGCACCTCTCAATTTCACCTGCATAGAGAGACTATGATTCTCTTCACTTCTCCAAACCCCAGACTGAGATGCTGTGACAGCTTTGCTCAGGAACTGAGACTGTTAAAAATGTTGAAGTGCCTCTGAAATTCTATCAGACTTGACAATATTACTGTGATGAATCAGACATGAAGGAATGTTCAACTTTCAGCCAAAATGAGAACATATTTATCTAAATTCCATTAAACCTGGCACCTTTCAGAGAGTTGTCTGACAGGAACAAAACTCAAACACAGTGTCTGCAAGCCTGCCAAGTTTCCCTTATCTGAGTAACCTTCATTTTAGGGCTGGCCTGTATCATTGACTTTAGAAAATTGCCTGCCATTGTATTTTTACTTCTTGTGTAATTTAGGTTTTATTATTGTCAAGTTCAAGTATAATTTACAACATAACATTAAGATTCTCTTTATGGTCATTATTTTAAACTTCATAAACATTCATACTCATGGGTTAGAAGAGATTTAAAAGTTGACCATCTTAAAGGTTGCATTCCCTGATCTGGTGCTGTTGTAGCAACAATGGAGACCACCAGTTTCCAGTTGGGGATGCATTTGTCCCTGGGGAATTCTGTAAGCTGGGTGAGAATACCCTGTCTCTTTCTTGGGTTAAATTTCAATCAGAACAGAAAGAAAAAATCAAGTCAATGTGAAGTGAACCATTTCATTAGGCAATGAAAAATAAGAGGACTACCAGAGTGGAAATCAGAGAAAAGGAGAATATTTGCCTAGGATTTCCTCATTAACCCACTAGCATGATTCTGATTACCTCTCCTACATTTGCTTCTTTGAACAAAGATTATCCTAATTATCCCAATGATTTTTCCAATGATTACTTAGAAAAGCATTGCCTAACTTTCCCAATTAGGCAAACAAAAGTAGTGTCTGGTTTTGCAATGTTGACAGGATACGTGGGGCCAAATCCCAGGGTAGGGGCAAGGGTCCTGCAGGCACAGACCAAGTTCCTCCTTTCTGAACTGCTTCCAAGGTACATGAGGTGCCTTCTACCATTCCATGTTCAGGAGTCAACCATTTCCTTCTCCCTGAGTGCAAAAATTGCTGAGATTAAAAATCTCATCTTAAATTTGAAGTTTAAGTGGCAAACCCTGGGCAAGAGCAAGCAATGTGAGGGTCTTCCTGCAACCTTGATTATGAGTCTACAGCTGAGCAGCCTTAGAAGCTGATGTGCTCATCACACAAAATCCCAGGCAACTGTGTGGCCTCGAATTGTCAAGATGACTCCCAGCCAATGCCAAGGCTCTGGCTTGGAAAGAACAGGCAGGAAATTAGTTATGTAATGTCACATGGCAAACATGTGCCAGGAAGTTATATAAACCCAACCAACTCTCTAAACCCCAGGCTTTGAGCTAGAATCCCTGGGTGGATGCTTAGCCTCCCACCAGCAATCTGCTCAGATAGGAAAGAAGGAACCATGGAGCTGATGCAAGTGAGAAGTCTACTACGGTAGAGCCCTGTGACCTTGGAGCCTGGGAGGGCAGCACTTGACTGTTGCAGCCTGCAGCTTCTGTGACCACCAGTCAGTAAGGGCAGCCCCACAGACCATGAGCAGGTCTAACAAGCAGAGTGGCTGCAGATGCCCTCTGCCACCCATGAGGAATGTGGGTTGTGTTTCTATCACATCTGCAGTTCTTGTCAGACACAAAGGCAGAAAGAAGAACGAATAGGTCAAGCTCATTTCCCCATGATCCTTCCTGTTTACTTTAACATCACTCAATTCATGGGCACCAGGAAAACCTGGGTGAGTATCTGTTAAGAAGACACAGCCCAGAACCAAGAACAGGAAAATTTCAGTAGATTAAAGGACAAGAGCCAACAGAATCACTTATGCATTTTTATAAAAATTGGAAGAAAGAAGTATAGTCATAGATTGGCTTAAGCACGTTTGGAAATGAACCATCAGTATTACTGAAATTTAAAGACATGGCATTTTCAGAAATTGCCTTTTTTTCCCAATGATATCATGCCCAAGTTCTTCCTTTCTGAAAATTGCCAATTCATGAAAATAAAAGATGTTCCATATGCAATATCTGAGGACACGTATTTCTCCTCTAATCCTGCAGTGATATGAAATATGATCTATTCTGCTCCAAAACCCACTTACCAAAATACATCTTTACAAATAAAGTCGAAAATTCACTACCTACATTACTTCATCAGAAAGTGTGATGACAGTAAAATGACAGAAGCATTCTTTACTCCTCAACTCAGCATAAGCCATTTTATGCCCTTTACCAGATTGAACTATTAAAATATTTTGACTCAGAACCAATTGTCAATAGTATAATGCAAATATTTTAGAAGGTTTGATTATACAAAACTAGCAGATGAAGAAATTCAAAATGTATTTACTTAATAAATAAAGTAAATATTTAGGTTGATCTATAAAATATTAGTGGTAGATTAGGCCTTTTAAAGTATTTCCATTACAAAACAGAAAAACAGTGACAGCGCTTAGAGGGTGTTTTGCTGCTCAGTACCCTCCACCTGCTGGTGAAGTGACCACTGCCCACACAGTGGGAATCCACACCCAGAATGGGAGGGCAGGGTCAGCTGGCTCTGCTAGATGCCAGTTGGTACAGGTTTTCATGCTTGCAGGCAATGTGCTCTCCTTCACAACTAAACATTGCATTGTGACACAAAAGCAGCACGGACAACATCTGAAAGCATGAATGTGTCTGTTAGCCAAGAAAACCATATTAACAAAAACATGTGAGAGGCCAGATTTGACCCATAGGCCATAGTTTGCTGACCCCTGAGTAAAGCCAAACCCCAAGTTGGTCAGGGGTCTCTAGAGGAACAGAACCACAGGAGAGATCTCCAGCATGTGATGTATAAAGTTGTCTCATGCAACCCTGGGGATGGAAGAGTCCAGAATGCACAAGGCAGGCCGTGAGGCTTGTGGCTCCAAGGAAGGGTCTGGACAGACTCCACAGGAGAGGTTCACTGGCTGGAGAAGCAGTAAAAATTCTGTCTGCTCCCTTAAAAGTATCCAGCTGTTTGGATGATCTCATTGTGGGGCATGCACCTCAGTTGGTCACAGGTGTAACCAGCCTCAGATGCAATCAATTGACCAATGATTAATTTTTTCTTCTTTTTTTTTTTTTTTGCATGGGCAGGCACCAGAAATTGAACCCAGGTCTCTGGCATGGCAGAGGAGAACTCTGCCTGCTGAGCCACCTTTGCACCACCCTTTACCTGCTAAATAACTTTTTTTCTCACTGATGATTAATACGCCAGCCTTCTGGTTTATCAGCCAGCCACGAACTATCCTTGCAGCAATCAGTCCAGTGCTCGCTGGGCACCATCGAACCATTGGCCAAATTGACACCAGGGCATCACCATCACACCCCGTTATAGAAACTAAATCCAATAATGTTGTGAAGATTCACCGAATGATTTTAGTATTTGGAGTTTATTCCAATTGTATTTTCCAATTACAATAAATTCACATTCTCCCCAAACATAATAGGGTGAGAAAAATTCAGATTAAGCATATATTCAGGTTAACAGGTTTAAATAAACAAGAATGTCTCACATAATATTGTGCTACAAAAAAAATCACATTACAGAGAAAATAAAATTAGGTTAAAATAGCATAATCAAAGCACATTTAAGGATCTTAAGGTAGCACTGAAGTATAAACAAGTTTCATTATTTAATATTGTATAATATAATTTCGTAAAAAGTAAAATCTGGCTTTCAAGAAAGCATAGAATGAACATGCATCAAAGATTTTACTTAATTCATCATTTAACGAGAGAACCAGCTGAAATCTGGCCTGCATCTGTGTCACACCTTGAAATGTATTAAATAAATTCTAAATATATTTTGCTTGTATTTTTCTCTATAAAAGTAGAGGGCAGGATTAGCAAATAGGTAATGCTCTCCACATCACAGCTTGGTGGAGACTCAAGACATGCATGGAGGCAAGCAGCATCTCCCAAGTGCATCTGCACAGAGCTGGGGCTGTCTCACTGTACACCTGTGCTGTCCTCCCTGCACACCTGTGCCATCTCACAGCACACCTGTCATCTCACTGCACACCTGTGTCATCTCACTGAACATGTGTGTTGTTCTCCATGCACACCCGTGTTGTCTCACTGAACACCTGTGCCATCTCATGGCCCACCTGATGTCTCAATGTACACCTGTGTTGTTGGGCTCATGTTCTGGGTCTCTACGTGTATGACCCTTAGTGGACATGGAACAGATGATAGCATATCAGCACCAAGGAATACCTGCAGATGTGACCATCATGTTGTGGAAACCAAACTGAGGAAATGGAAATTTTTTCAGAGATGCTCATAGCTAAAAAAAATCAGCTACTGAATGGTGCACATGGATACTTCTATGTGTCCATTTCCCTGGTTTTCTGCGTGACTTTTATAGCTTAAAGGGTTTATGATTCTCTAAGTGTGGGCTGCACATAGTGGCTTCCTTACAAAGAATGTAGGATATAAAAGGGAAGAAGAGAGCAACTCCCCCATGGAGAGACCTGGCGAAGAGCACATCCGACACATAATGAAGATCAGTGCCAAGGATGGTGTCACCGTGTCAGCTTCCCAGGCTGCCGCGACAAGTGCTGCACGGTGGTTTGTCTTGAACAAAGGGACTTTACTGCTAGTGATTTTGGAGGCTGAAGTCCAAGGCTGCTTCCTCCTAGCACTCTGTCTGTCCAGAATTCCTTGTGCTCCTTGGATTTTCTGCTGCATGGTGATGTCATCTCCTTTCTCTTCCAGGTTCTATGGGCTCTTTCCCATGACTGTCTCTCCTTCTGCACCTGAATTTCTCTCGCTGATGAAGGACTCCACTGACTCAGACTAAGGTCCTTTCTCATTCAGCTGGGCCACACCTCAACTAAAAATAACATCTTCAAGAGGTCCTATTTATACTGGATTCATACCCAAAAGAATGCAGATCGAAATTAAGAACATAAGTCCAAAATGGGGAAGGAAATTCATCTGACCACAGTGTAGTGATACTATGAACCCTTTACCAGATGTGATGAAATGGCACATCACCTCTGTGGTTTACCTCCCAAAAACCCATAGCCCATTCCAACCATGAGAAAAACATCAACAAAATCTCAGTTGAGGGATAGTCTGCAAAATACCCGAGCCATACTCCTCAAAACCCCAAGGTCATCAAAAACAAGGAAACTGCCACAGCCAAGGAATCTAAGGGAGGCTGAGAACTGGAGGTATGTGTGTTCTAGAGCCCAGAACAGAAAAAGGGCGCTAGGTGAAAACTAAGCAAATCTGAGTAAAATATAATTAATATTATGTTTACTTAATAATAATGTATTAAAATTGGTTTATTAATTATAATAGATGCAAGTGCTAATATAAGATAGCAATAATAGGAAAAACTGGGCATGGGGAAAATGGGAATGCTACACTGTTCTAGTAATGCTTCTGCAATTCTAAAACTGCTTTAAAATTTAAGTTTTATTGAACATAAATGTCTAAAGTTTAAGATTCTCTATTTTTGCTTCATTTTTTCACTTCAATAGCTTTAAATTTTTTCACTCATGTTTATGCTTCACCTTCACCAAGTATTTTAATTGAGGAAGGCATAATCTGAGAATTTATCCTTCTATATTTTCAAAGCTGCATTCTCAAGACTGAAATTCTCCTTTCTCAGAAACAGCACAATTCTAAACACATCACAACATGATTTTCTCCAATTTGTCTTTAATTGTTCCCTTTAAGAGAAGGCTCTGCACAAACATGAAAAATCATAACTTTGATATAATAGGATTTAAATTTTTCCTAGGGCTTGAATGATTGATTTCCCATCACATAAACACTTCTATAATAATATTTTACTTTATGAATACTACCCTGATGCATAAGTTAAATCTACACTGTTGTAATAGTAGGAAAAAAGGGTAAAAATATTAAAAGCAGGCCCTGTTTTATGAAGATAAATGTTCAGCCTGGTCTGGTGTGACAAAGGAATCTAACAAGACATGCTGGGGTCAGAGGTGACTTGTGCCCTGACCTCCACTCCGGCTCTCCTAGAGGTGGGACCACCCAGGATGACTCCCTCTGAGCAGAAGCCCGGGGACGTGTGGATCAGCTCTGCCCATGGGGGTTCTCAGTGGTGCGAAGACCCCAATCAGATGTCCACACTGCACAGGGGTCTGGTCAGTGCCTTGAATGCCCTTACCGAAATCTGTACCACGACATTTGATATTGATGACTAGAAATAATGTTCACTGGGGAAATAAATGGTGTTTAATGATATTTTAGCCAGCCTAAACCTAAAATGACTATACATATTGCGCCTCCTTGAATGAAGTAGTATAGGAAGCCGGCAAGCCCCTCCCCGGCTGCCCTGGGTCTCCTCACTTGCCGCGGGCCCCTCCCCCCTGGCTGCCCAGCTGCTCCGCTGATGGAGGGACCCCAAGAGAAGAGACAGGCCATGGGCCATGGATCCCACCTGGAAAGCCCCGTGGCATCCTCCCGTGAAGTTTCTGGGCACCGTCTGCAGGCCGCAGGGCGTGCATCACGGGTGGGGTGGGGGGGCGGGGGCCATAATGGGTTCTTTCCTTTGTTTGCTGCCTTCTGCCCACCCTCTGCTTACTCTCCCCACTATTTAACTTTTTGTTGGAAGATTTCATAGATTATTTTTCAAAGTAGCCTATTTTCACATCTGTGCAAAATCGACCCTCTGTCCAACAGTCAGGACAGGGATGCTTCAGCACTGCCCAGCCACATTCTGCCCCATGCGCCCACCCTGGGTGACTCACCATGAACATGACCCAAGTGTCCCCCATCCTGGATGACTCACTACGGAGGTGATCCAAGTGTCCCCCATCCTGGGTGACTCGCCACAGATGTGACCCAAGTGTCCTCCATCCTGGATGACATGACCCAAGGTGTCCCACAGTGGCCATGGGGTCAGTGTGAACTGAGTCACCTAGAGACACCTGGAAGCCTCCAAGGACCCACACAAAAGGAAGGTCAGATTAACAGCCACCCTCCCAGAAACTGGGAGAGCCTGAAAAAGCCAAGTATGGGAGGTGGGGAAACATGGAGGCAGTTTGGGGAAAAGCCTCTAAAGAAACCATGGCTGGAACCCCCAGACCCATTGGGGACAGGCCCTGCATGGACACGGGAAGGCCACAGCCATGGCGCCTTCCATGCTCTCTCCTGCCCGGTGCCTCACGGATGGTGAGGTTGCTCCCCTCAGGGATGCCAGGAATGTCTGTGGAACCCCCAGGGAAGGAGGCACCAAAACCCCAGGGTTTCATAAGGCCAGGGCTGGGATGAATCCCAGGAAAAGTCCATTTCACAGAAATCAATTCCTCCGTGCCACCCTTTGCCTCTAAGTAACTGAAAGGAGATAGGAATTACCCGTGGGCAGGCAACTTTCTAGACCTCAGGCGGCAGCCAGCAGGCACTGAAATCCAAGCAGGCAGGACTGTAAGGCTGTCCACTTCAGGTCTTGGTGTTCTCTCCCCTTACTAGATGAAGGGACTGTTATCTTAAAATAATAAACTTTCTCAGATGGTTACAAACATGTTGTTGAAACAGTTGAATTGCAAACAGTGTAAGAGCAGTCTGGAAAAGTGCGCTCCAGCTACATCTACCACCTAAAATGTCCATTATTGAATGTACATGGTTACAAAGTATAAAATGTGTTCAATACATGTGAACATTTTGATTGATAATATCAGTTGGTTTTTAACCAGAAAGAAAGGATGACACCAAAAATCTGTGAATGAGACCAGAAAATTATAACAAAGTTTCAATTTTTTTCCCAAGCTAAGTCTTAAGTTCTAAAAGAAGAAATTATCTTTGTGCTGATAAGGACCAGCCACAAACCAAACACCTGACAATAATCTGGAGCTTGAGCCAGGCTTTTAAAGTGAAAAAAAAAAGGAGGAGAGGAAAGATGTACCAGTTTAGGATCTGCAAAGAGCAAGATAAATTCTAGAAAACCAGCCAAGAGGATGACCTAATCACTCTTCCTTTAATAAAATAGTAGAGGTTGTCTCATTTTTATTTGCAAAATAGTATGGCAAGCTTGAGGATATCTTTAATTAAATGCCCTTTTCTAGGAAAAATGTATTCAATACATGGAAATAAGGCAAAAGGACGACTGTGTCTTTGTTCGCCATGCTGGAACTGCCTGGAGTCAGCAGATGAAAAGACGATTCTCTGTTGACTTCCTATTGGCCACTGGTTGAAGTCCAGACTCTATGAAGTTAATTACTAACTTGTGGAAAATTGATAAGTTATAAGCCATTTTGATCTGGTAAATGATTTCTGCCCTTTAGAAAATAGAACCCCAGATCTTAAAGCTTTATTGCACCATTTCATACCTAATTTAGCTGTTTTATTTTGCATTCTTTTTCGAACACTCCTTTGACCCTGTTTTGCCACCCAGCTGGTTCCCTCATTAATAGTTAAATACAGTATATTGATATGAGAATTATGCTTTAAACTATGTTAGTATTAAACCTTGACATCTTTACGTTTCAAATTTGATTAAAACACATTATCTAATAGAGATGAAACTTCTATTGGTTTACCTTAATTTAAATATATAGTTTTGTATTGTATTCTACAGTTGGAAGTGCAATTATTACAGGATACAAAATTTGAAATCTGGAGCACAGCATATTTGTTTCTATTCAAGAATTTGAACTTCTGTATCAAAACTAAAGAGCTAAAGCTTTAAGTAAATATCAGTAAAAGAAAGGATTTCCTTTGACATGAATTGCGATTGAGATGTGTTATCACTGTAAACCCAATGTCCTTTATGTATGGTGCTGTTCTAAATGGACCTAGAGCATCTGAAAAGTGTAGGAACCCTGGAAAAGTTTTACTTTGCATTTCTCGAGGATAAATTCATACCCATTTCCCATTTATCATTTTTCTAAGCAGGCAGATCATCTGTTAAGAAGCCCCATAAGAGGTCACACAAGCACCATTGCTAACAGGTGAGGAAGGCAGGTGACAGGCATGGTGGGCCACGGTGGGTGCCTGATTTTATTGTCAGCTGGTGTATCCCCATGCCCCACACTTCTGGGCCCTTCCCCCATTCTCCAGAGGGTGCCTGGTAGTGGACAGAGCACTGGGGAGGACTCCAGGTGCTTTGTGTCTCTCCTCTCCTCAGAGTTCCCTTCTTGAGGAATGGCCACTTTTGGGGTTTTCCCTGTGCCTAGTCAGCTGCACCCTAACTCTAACCCTGCCTCTTCCCCTCGGAGGCTGCAGCTCCCATAATCCTAAGGGATTGCCCTAGCCAACTGGAGCTGCAGAGAGGGAGGGAACCCCTCCTTCAGGACCAAGACTGGGGGTGCTGCAGCGAGCTCAGGGTGCAGGAATGAGGCTGGGAAGGGACTTGATGGATAAGGCTGTGCTTTGGCTGCTGTGCCACCTGTTATTCCCCCGAGAAATGTTAGGATGGCTTTGATGGCCAGGGCAATGCATCACAGCCATTTCTGCATGCAAGAGCGTGGTGTTTAGGAGACTGAGGTTTCCCGTGGTGCTCAATTGGAAGAAAGCCTTGCTTTTCTACATTGCTGCATGAGCCTGTGGGACCAGGAAGGCAGGGCCTTGTGCCTTTTTTTCATTCTAGAGGAAAGCACTTAGTTTTCCCTTCTGCACTAAAGTCCCTGGGGGAAGGCCTAAACTTCACTGTAGTTTGGTTGACAATTGCTTTCTTTGTTTTTAGGTCAATGAAGCTACTTTTAGCTTCATTTTATTTTTTGTAAAAAAAATTTGACAAATTATAGCAGAAGTTTTGTCCTGTTTTACCTTTGCACATTTACTGGGGTTATGTTAATTAACATGTAAAACATAATTTATATACCTGTCTTGTTTATCTTTTAAAGTTCTTTTTGTTGAAGATGAAGTTCTGACTTATAGCTGACCCCATGTACTTTTAAAGGAGACTTAAAGTAGTGTAAATGACAAGTAAATTTGGTTATTATATGGATAAGTAATAGGCTATTACATTGACAGTGAGAAGATTGTTAAGTTTTTAGGAATTTTATACAATTTCTAATTCTATGACAAATGTTATCTTAACTGAGGGATAGAAATTTTCTTTTAATTATTGTAATAAAATAGTTCTTAAACACCTTTTTATGTAATATGTTAAACTATTTTAGCACCTCACTTACAAACTGAGAGAACACATTTTTTGTAAATTTTCCTTTAAGAGTGAGAAGACTTGTCTTCTGAAATGAAGGATGATAAGGTCAACATAAACATCAATAGAGATATTATTTTGATATGATATGAAGATTTTATCTTTTAGACAAAATACACAGATGGTTAAGAAAAACTTCTCTTTAACTTTTCATTAATAGCAGTTGAATTGAGAGCAGCATTGACTATAACAGACAAAATTCATTTTTACAAACTCTATAACTTCTTGCAGTCAGCAGTGACAATAAATAAAATTTATTTTCTTGAACTTTTCATCATTTTCCATATTTATTAAGAGTCTGTAGTCAGCAATTGATTGCAAAATTCACTTTCTTAAACTTTCTGCAACTTTCCATATGCACAACAAATAAACTTTACTTTGATTAGGAATATGTTAGTTCACAAAGTTAGTACCATGCAAGACTGAGCTTTGATGCAATTGGGGGTAAGTTCTGCAGCTAAGGCATTCTTAAAAGAGTATTTCAGAACCCTGTTTAAGTGAATTGGGCAGGAATTTTGTCTTTAAGTTTTTGCCATTTAAAAGCAAATTGGTCTCAATAAAATTGCATTTACAAAAAATCAAATAGGTATTGAGAATCAGGGCAAAGAGGGATACAAAAATTCATCATTAAAATGTAAGTTTGAGGGGGCTGCAAGGATTGTTCAGTGGTAGAATTCTTGCTTGTCATGTGGGAGACCCAGGTTCGATTCCTGGCCCATGCACTTGCCAAAAGAAAAGAAAAGAAACCAACAAAACAAACGAACAACAACAACAAAAGTCAACAAAATGGTGCTTCAATAATGGGATACTCACATGGAAAAAAAATGAAATGTGACCCTGCCATACCTCATTCAAAAAAAAAATGTAAGTCTGAGAACCAGGACCCATGAGTAGGAGATGGTATTTATAGAGTTTTTGTACTTGGCTTGAGGCTTTTTTATTTAAACATTTTTAATTATGAAATATAATGTGTATATACAAAGCAAAGAAAGAAAAGCAATAATTTTCAACCGCACTTCAACAAGTAGTTACAGAACAGATTTGAGTTTGTCAGGGGCTACTAATTCCACCATTTCATATTTTTCCTTCTAGCTGCTCCAAAACACTGGAGACCAGAAGGAATATTTATGTAGTGATTCAGCAGCCATTCTCATTTCTTAAATCCATTTTCTCTGTTATAACTCTTCCTTCTCCTCTTATCCTTCTCCCAATCTATAGGGATCCTTAGGCAGTGCCTATTATGACATTTTCATGTAGAGAAGGAGTGCTGAACTAAAAGAAAGGGGGATGCAATTAGTTGATAATCTTGGCGAGGCTGGTCCCTCTGGGTTTCACAATTTATGTGGCCTAGGAACCTTCTGGAAATTGTAGGTCCCAGAAAGCAAACTTAGTGCATGAAACATTTATAGAGCCTCAGTTCAAGCCCCAGGTGTTCTTAAGAGTTAACAGGAGTGATGTTTGTTGAGGTTGGCAAACCATGGCAATCAGCACTGTCTAACTGAAGCTTGCATACAAGCAGCCTCCAGAATAGCCTCTTGACTCTATCTGATCTCTCTTGGCCTCTGATGTCTTCATTTATTATATCTCTTTCCCCCTTTTGGTCCATAAGGCATTGTCAATCCCAGGGCATTAGGGTCAGACTCACCCCAGGGGTCACACTCCATGTTGGCAGGGAGACTTTCACCCCTGCATGTCATGTACCACATAGCAGGAAGGGCAATGATTTTCCTTGCAGGGTTGGGCTTAGAGAGAGAGAGAGGGCACATCTGAGCCACAGAAGAGGTTTCCTGGGAGTAACTCTTGGGCCTCATTATGGGTCATCCTAGCTTCTCCAAAAATAAGTTTCATAAGGGCAAGCCAACAAGGTCTATTTTCCTGGGAGTCCCCAGTGGTTGAGAGGGTACCTGGTTTTTACCCAGATGGGAAAGTTTAATAGTTCCCCATGTTTTTCCCCTTTGGACCCTCAGGGGCTCTACCAGCACTTTTTAATTATCAACCCACCATATTTTAGATGCATCCAGGTAAGACATCAGGCTGTACAGAATTCCAAGGCCTTGTTCCTGTTCTGCCTGTCAGGAGTTTGAGTTGTTTAAATGAGCTCTCCAGACAGGTTGATTTTGATTGCATGATATAGAAAATTTAGGTTCTAGATACAATAAACCTCTCTGCCTGTGGTCTCCTACAATAGGTGAAGGTCTTGAGTGCACATTATCATCTTTTACCCTGTGTTCTGATTTTCCTCAGTCCCAGCCAGACTGGCTTCATTTCTATCTCTCCCTGAGGCCTGATCTTGGTTCTGGTTGCTTTAACTGGTTTTGTGCACAGCTATGCTGACTTCCGGGGTGCAGCACTGGCAAGAGGCTTTTGACTTTCCTATTTAAACAGATGTTTCTTTTGATGAGGAAAGTTTACACCAGACTTAACTGGAATGTGGATTGGGGGTCTTGGCTGACTAACCCCAGGATGGCTTCATCCCGTACACATGGGTCTATTTGCTCAAGGTTTTTTTTTAAAGGGGGGTGGCTAAGAGTCCTTGATTTGGTAGGGGCCTCAGGGCAAACAAGGGGGTAAACACCATTGGTCTTCAGGTGGTCCCTAAGGAGTGAGGACATTTCCTCCCTGGAAGGGACAAGGAGAAGTTGATGGGACACTAGAATGTCCTGGAGCCACAAAGGAAAGGGGTGTTGATGGCTTTAATTTTGGCTTTACTGTCAAATTCCATAACTTGGCAAGTTTGAGTGGAGGTAAGTCCAGAGTGGACAGAGTGGTTCTGGTGCTAATTAAGGAATTAATAATCTTACCTTCCATATCAAGTGTCACCCTAAGTCCTGTAGGTTGACGGTCAGATGTGAAGTCAGCAGACCATGAACAGCCTTGAGCACCTCCAGCCTTCTTCACCTGCTGTGAGCAGGGCTCCAAGGGGGCTGTCCTGCCCTCATCTTTCAGGAGATGTTGCAGTCCTGGGTGGGCCCAGCACTGATGGTGGTGGCCTCTGGGGTAAGGCCCCAGTGGGTCTCGAGTTCAAGAGTTTTCTCAAGGTTTCTGATACTCTTTCCACCAGTGGCCCTCTGACCCCCAGTTGAAGCAAGGTTCTTGAGGGTTGATGTCATGATTCATGTGACCTCTAGAGGCCAGTGCTGTTGACAGCAGCTGCAGTAAGCTGACTCTCTTTTCTGGTCTTCTGCTTACCTCTCTTTGCCTTCTTTTTCTCCTTGGCTTTTTCCCAATTGTTAAAGACAGAAAAGGCTGTTTCTAACAGGCCATTAGTGGGAGTTTCTGTACCCATGGAGAGCTTTGAAGCTTTCTCTGAATGTCAGGGCAGGCTGGCTGATGAAATGCATACCTAGCAGAATCTGACACTGCCAGGAATCTGCACTTACATTAATAGCATTTTAAGTAACTAGCCTGCCCTGTAACAGAGCCGGACTTTCCTCTTTCTCCTGAGTGATTTCCTTCAGCTTATTACGATTAAATGGCTTGGTGGCACATTTTTCCATGCCCTTTAGCAAAGAGGTGTTTTCTTTTAGTGGAAATTGAGTCTTGGGTATAATACAAGCTTCACCTCCCTCCCAGGTCTTTGTCTCCCTAGAGAGCCAAGAACATCTGGATGTAGGGTCTTTCTGACCACTTTCCCTGTCCTTTACAGAATGGATGATGGTATTGTAATTGAGAGTCCCATTGGAGGGCTATGCTTCCCTATCTCTTAGCACATATTGGCTGTTGCCATTTCCCATTTTCTCTGGAAAAGGAACAAAAGAGGAGCCTTATTTGCACCCATGTGACCATGTGGTGTGCCCGTGCTGCAGAGCTGGGTATTTTCCTCTCTGCCCACCTGATCACCCAGGGGCATGGGGGATGAGGCTGCAGGGCATCATCAGGACACTCCTCTTGGGAGAGTCTAGACCTCCACTCCTGAGGTGGGGGCACCCACCATCCCCAGGTGGTCCAGGACACCCTCCTGGGACATTCCTCTAAGTCTCCTATTCCCCAAGGCTAAAAAGCAAGCAAAACCATAAGAGAAGCTTTTATTTGGCCACCATGGGTTTTAATAGAGGCTCAATGAGGATTCAGGAGGTGGGAAGTGCTATAAAGGAGGGTTGTTTAAAATAGTTTCCTCCTTCCATGCAGAAGAGTTATGAGAAAAAAGTTCTTGACAGTCCTCTGGGCACAACACAATTTGCAAGAGCCTTTAATGGGTTTGTTCTACCATGAGGCTATAAAAAGCTGCATAGAAGGAATTTTTGCCACTTTTCTTCCTTCTGACAAAATAGATTTAATTGTAAGATAGGGTTTTGGTGAGAGTCTTGTTTGTGGGCCACATTGGGTGTTGGGATTGGGAACACCATCCATTTCTAAGGAGAGAGAAGAAAAAGGCAGACTTCCTTCCAAGAGCTGCAGTCCCAAGGTGCTGGCCTGCATTCTGGGTGCTAACCCTTGGGACACTGGCTCGGGCTCCCTGTCCCTGGACATCCTCAGGGCCCTTGAAGACTCAGGAGAAGGGGGCCCAGTACCACCCCAAAATGGTTGAGCTGACCCACTTGTCTTTCTAGAAGCATTTGTGCTATTAACTTACTGCCTAGATTATTGCTTAAGAGACTAGAAAGGATCTGCTATCCACAAAGAAATCTTAGGGAGTGGATTTCCTGGCTACCAGCCCTGGGTGCTGCCAGGATTGAGCTAGAGGGATGAACATGCTGCAAGGAAATCAGGCTCCTTTTAAGATCATGGCTTAAGACACTCAGAGGCATTTAGGGATGGCTATAGTGTAAGACAGGGCCAGGAGTGAGGCTTTCTCCATCCTTACAGTACAGTTTTTTTGTTTTTAAAGAAAATGAATGCACCCCCAACAGCCTTTTTATTCTCCCTAGAATTTCTTCCTCCACTGGGTGACACCTTCAAGAGGATAAATAGCAGAACACGCTGGGACTAGAAGACATAGTAATGGATGAAAACATGGAAAACCCAAGAGAGAAAAAGTGAGGAGCTGGTCATCAGAATCATACCATGAGTGAGAAAACAGCAAGAGGCACTCTCTGTCCATTTTGAGGTTTATCAGCTGTGCTGAATTAGAAATGGTTTTTACCCCCCAAAAACCGTGTTTTCTTTCCTAATCCAATCTTGTGGAGCCAGACTTAATGTTCAGTGTGGAAACCTTTGATTGGATTGTTTCCATGGAGACTGACCCACTTAATTTTGAGTGTGACCTTTTGGTTAGATGGAGATGTGACTCCACCCAAGGTGGTCTTGATTACCTTACTAGAGTACTTTAAAAAGGAAAACAGTTTGGAGAAATCTCAGATATAGACACAGACACAGATGTTTGGAAATGCAGAAGCCCCATGAGATGCCAGGAGCTGAAAGAGCTGACAAAAGCTAAACAGTTCCTTCAGAGCTGACACAGATGCAGACATTTGGAGATGCTTGGAATGCCAACAGAGAAAAAGATGCCTAGACAGAAATGTTTGGAGAAGCAGAATCCAGCAGATGTAACCATGTGCTTTCCCATGAGATGCTAAGCAAGCCAGAACCCAGAGTTGTGTCCTGTAAGGGCTAAGTGAAGGCCCACAGATGCTTAGAGAGGAAACTACTGGCATCATAAGCTGGAAGCAACAGAACTGGGAACAAAGACCAGCAGATGCCAGTCACATACCTTCCCATGAGACAGACATAGGCCTTTGTTTGGAATTAAAATATCTTTCTGGATGCCTTAGTTTGGACATTTCTATGGCCTTAGAACTATAACCTTGTGATTTAATAAATTTCCCTTTTTAAAAGCCATTCCATTTCTGGTACATAGAATTCAACAGCTTAGCAAACCAAAACACCAGCTCTTACAGGCTCAGTTTACTCCAGTTAGGACAGTTGGAGCTTTCACTTACCCTGCAAACTTCACTTCTGGCTTTCAGAGGGAGACACTCCCATTAGAAAGTACTCAATTACCCTGGACTTTAACTGGAGGAACTCCCAGTTCTGACAGTCAGAGAAGAGAGCTCACTCCTGGCTGGCTCACCAAAGTATGGTGTCAGATTTCAGCTTCCACATTCTTGGCCATGTTGTAAGAGAGAATTCAAGGGCACAGGACAGAGAATAAGATGGCAGAAAATATGTTAAGAACCTATGTAAAAGCACATGTGGTCACTCTTGCAAAGACAGAGGTGAGAAAGGCAGAAGCCTCATTTATTATTTTTATATATTTTGCAATATTCTTAGTTGTATTTTAGAAGTCTGAATTCATAAGTATTAAGGAAATATCTATTTGTATTTATCCAAAGCCTTCTGAAAAATGATATTGTACATTAGATTTATCTATTATTAAACTAAGGATACCACTATTATATGTAGTAAGTTTGTTCTTGACCAATTATTTCAGTCAAAACCCCAAAAGCCTATATATGCATGTTTCATTCTTCCATAATTACATGTATTACAACATAAGAGTTAATGCCTTAATGTCCCTAGAGAAAAATTGAAAGACTTTGGCACAAGGACAACAGGATAGTAATTGGGAGAATTAGATTTATATGACATAAATCTTGGCATAACAATATAAAGCATGAAGTATTGAGTTGATAAGGCAATGTTATATGTTATAAAATGAAAAAGAGTTTCCACCATAAAGAAGGAAGTAAAATAAATTCAAAAGTTTGAAAGATCATGAGACCATTTAGCAGAGTTAAAATATACATAGTTAAAATATAAAAATACACAGATACAAGTATTATAAGAAATGAAATGCTGCTATATTAAAATATATATATAAGGCATGTACTTACATATTATTATGAAAGAAATGGTGTTATTATGGATAATGTTCAGAATTTTGAAGACAAAGCTATTTGTATTTTATTTCCTCTCAAGGTAGAGCAGAGCCTTATCTTTCCTAGTATTACAGTAATCCACCAAGAAGACTACCAGCTAAAAGCCTCCAGTCTTAAGAATTTGGATTATTAGTGATGGACTGTCAAGGTGTACTAATTGAAACCTAATGTAAACAATTGATCTAAACTGTCTGCATTAGTTTATTAAGCTGCCAGAATGCAATATACCAGAAATGAAATGACTTTTTATTAAATAAAGATTTATTAAGTGGCAAGTTTACAGTTCTAAGCTCATGAAAATGTCCAAATTAAGGGACCAACAATGGGTTACCTTCACTCAAGAAATGTTAATGCCATGAGAATACCTCTGTCAGCTGGGAAGTCGTGTGGCCAGCTTCTGTTTGTCCTTGTTTCAGTTTCCATTGCTTCCAGCTTCTGATGCCCATGGTTTCCTCTCTAAGCATCTGTGGGCCCTCACTGAGGTCCTCCAGGACACAACCCTGGGTTCTGGCTTGCTTAATATTTCATGGGAAGGCACGTAGGGACATCTGCTGGGCCCTGCATCTCCAAACATCCATGTCTCTGCCAGCTCTGAAGGAACTTTCTCCAAGCATCTGCATCAGCTCTGAAGCTTCTCCAAAATGCTCCCCTCCCTTTTAAAAGACTATAGTAATCTAATTAAGACCCACCTTGAATGAGTGGAGTCACATCTCCATCTAATCAAAAGTCACACCCACAATTGGGCATACCAAATCTCTGTGGGGACAACCTAATCAAAATTTCTGCTCTACAATATTGAATCAGGAATAAAATAAATGGCTGCCCCCACAAGATTGGATCAAGATAAAAACATGGCTTTTCTGGGGTGCATAATACTTTCAAACTGGCTCACTATCCATCACATAAGTAATTATATAGGCATACCGAGACTATATAATTTCTAGCACAATTTCTTAGAGTAATGCAGTTTAAAAATAAGAGAAAATATCTAGAAATGTTGGAATCTCATTCTAGTAGTTCATTATTTACATTAATGTAGTTTTATCTTGAAACTATAGTATCATTAGTAAAGTAAAGGAATGATTATGTTTAATCTGTTAGGAATCTAGGATTCTATAAGATATACAGCATATTATCTATCATATAGTATAAGCAAAAAAGAGGCAATATTTTAGAATTAAAAAAATTAATTTTTTTTAAACATTAAACAACACTTGAAAGATAGAATGGGATTGAAAATATCAAGATTGCCTTATGCCATTACAGGATTTTTTTAGACATATTTTCTAGCTCTGTAGATTAAGTGGTCCAGAAACAATGCTACTTCCACAATGCACACTTATACCAGATTCCAGTCTCCAATGTTACTTTTCCCAGATTCCTCTAGAAATGGCTAATGCTATGTCTGGAAGAGGAAGGTATAAGGTGAATGGAGTTCAGCATATTGTGCCAGAAAATAAGATTTTCAAAATTTATGAAATCATGTCAAAACAACACTAGAGCCTATCTAAATGGGGCTTTATTTGAGCAAAGCTGTGAACATCTGAATACTAGAAGGGGATAAAATTGGCTGAAATTTGCTGACATACATTAAATCTTAAAAGCAATGAGCCCCTAATGATGCACAGAAAAAGAAAAGCTAACATAAAATCATCTAAAAGAGAGTAGGAAAAAAGTACTTGTTGAGTTTCGCTCTAAGCAATTTATAAATAACAATTCATTTAATCCTCACTTCATGTTGAAGTAGATATCATTATAACCCTATGTTATAAATAAGGAAACTGAAGCACAGAGAGACCATGAAGCTTGGCTAGGGTCACACAGTTAGTTGAGTTTTTGAACCAAAATTCAAACCTAGCAGTCAGGCTGTATAATTATCACAGGAAGCTGTCTCCATGAAAAGAAAGTGAATCATGCTGCAGTCTCTGATGGTTATTTATTTTTATGGTTTTAATAGCTATATAAGCAGAGTAGCACTGCTGATTAAATCAGTTATTTGAAGACCTCAAATTGTCATTTTTACATGGAAAAATGAAAGGGCTGTTCAAAAAGCTGTTAAAGGGCTATTAAAAGTGGAGAGGGTTGTTTATTTTGAAGCCATATTTCTACCTCCCCAGTGGGCAATAGGACAATTACCCTGGAGGTATAAAGGAGGAAAGATGACAGACTCTGGAGAAAGACTTCAGGGTGACTTGACACTGAGACTCTTGAAGGAACTTGTAATCATTGCTCATGAATATTTAAAGTCAAGGAACAATTTTTGTGATTTTCCTCATTCAGGGCCTGCTGCTGCAGCTACTCAGGTGACAAAGTCCTTGTGGCTCTTTTTCCTCATCAGAAAGCGGTAACTTTCCACTCATATTAAAGCAGGAGGCCATACTGCCAAGCAGTGGCTCTAGTGGTAACTGAGGGCTGGGTGTCTGGTGGAGTTCAGCAGAATGGATTCCATTCTGACCAGAGATTCTCACTAAACTGGTGACAATTTAGTCATCTGCTAAATTGGAAGTCATCTGTTGCAAGGAAGGTTTTCCAGAACTGATGCCTCAATAATCTTGTATTCTTAACAGAAACACAGAGTTTTCAATACTAAACAAAAGGAGTGATTTCACAGTTATTATGACACAGCAATCACTTATTTAAGTGATAGTCTACTGTGTGCCAGGCCTGTCCTCTCCAGGGGAGGCTGAGAAGTCCAAGAGGACAACCTGAAAACATGTCAGAGCAGTGATGGAAACAGCCACAGAATAAACGATGACAGAACAATGGGATTTGCATTTCACAGAGGCAAATATTATGGAAAGACTGCAGTTCCTTCATCCTGGGGAATCCCTGAGGAGATGGCCTTTAGTTTTGCCTTGAAGGACAGTAGAATAGAATAGATGGAGAAGGGAGGTAGAAGGTGTTGCTATTTCAAGGAGTAGAACCAGTGCAAAAAAGAGGAATGAAAGGCAATAACATGTTTGGGGGGCTGATAATAAGTCTAGTTGTGGAAAATAAGTTCCATGGGGGGGGGGGGATAGTGGAAAATGAGACTGGGGAGGGTGTGGGGATGATTTGTGAAGAAGCTTGTAGGGCATTTTAAGGAATTTAGACTTTATCACATAAACAAAGAAGAGACACCACCCCCCTTTAAAAAAAGCTTGAAAGAAAGCAAAACAACACTTTAAAAGAATGTAGTGTTGGAAGATCACTCTTGTTGAAGAAAGAATCTAGAGACTGGGAAACTATTAGGGGTGTGAAGTGACAATCCTAGGAGAAGAAAATAGGGGATGGCCAAGGAGGACAAGAAAGTGGAATCAGAAGCCCTTCACAATGGGCCTTGGTGACCAATTAGTTAGTTGAGATGAGAGAAAGGATGACTCACAGGTTTGTGATTCAGTGAATTCATATCACTGGCCAAGTTAGGGAATACAGAAAGAGAGATTCACCCAGAATGTTAAAAAAAGAAGAAGAAGAATACATTCCTCGCATTGGGGATTGAATCATGTAACCCATATCCAAGTCTTAATCTGCATTTTTGTAGGTCTGAACCCATTTGTAAATAAGACCTTTGGAGATGTTGTTAGTTAAGGTGTGGGATTATTGTGGGTCAAACTGAATCAGGGTGGGTTGCTATTCAGAAGACTGAGTTCCTTATAAGGCAAAGGAAATATGGGGCAGTTATTCAGTGAAGTGAGCAGAAATCAGAGGAGCAGACACAAGGAGAGGCAGATTACCATGTAACAGGGGCAGAGATACAAGCCAGGGACTGCCAAGGGTTGAAGCAAGCCAGAACCAGAAAGCTACAAAAAATGCATGGCCTGCAAAGACCTTGAGTTTGAACTTCCAGCCTCCAAAACTGGGCATGACCAGTTCCTGTTGTTAAGCTAGTGAATATGTGTATTTGTCATAGCAGCCCTGGCAAACTAAGATGCCTGGGTCTCATACTCTGCAAGACAAAGACAATGAGGAATACCTGACTCAAAATCTCTGAAGGGGGGTTTGAACATGAAGCAAATGGAGAGTTGGTAGCAGCATCAGAAGTACAGGTAGACTCAGACACCCAGAGTGAAAGCCGAAGAAGAAGCTATGGGTTTGTAGAAGGCATGAGATAGCAGAGGCCACAGGGCACTGAAACACATGACACTGAGAGAAAGGAAGGAAAGAGAAGTCAACTGGGAGACTCAGAGAAATATAAGCAGAGATGGGGCTCATTTTGTTTGCTAAAGCTGCCAGAATGCAGTATACCAGAAATGGAATGACTTTTAAAAAGGGAATTTATAATGTTACAAATTTAAAGTTCTAAGGCCATGAAAATGTCCAAAATAAGGCACCAACAAGAGGTTACCATCACTCAAGAAAGGATGATGCCATCTGGGACACCTCTGTCAGCTGGGGAGGAACGTGGCTGGCATCTGCTGGTCTGTTGCTCCTTTACTTTCAGCCTCTATGCCTGTGGGGGCTCCTCACTTAGCTCTTACAGGGCTGACTTTCATCTCTTGGCTTCCCTTGGCTCTCCCCAGGTTCTGGCTTGCTTAGCATCTCATGTTAAGGGACATGGTGATGTCTGCTGGGTTCCAAGCATCTCCAAACATCTGGGTCTCATGCTGTTGGCTCTGTCTGTTTCAGCTCTGTTGGCTCTGAACTCTCTCCAAAATGCTTTTTCAGGACTCCAGTAACATATTCAAGACAACCTTAAATGGGTGGAGTCACAGCTCCAGCTATTCAAAAGGTCACACCCACAATTGAGTGGCCTGTATCTCCATGGAAAAAATCTAATCAAAGGGTTCCACCCTAAACTATATTGAATGAGGATTAAGGGAGCATGCTTTTCTGAGGTACATAACATTTTCGAACCAGCACAGGGTTTAATGGGTCATTGTAATGCAGAGCCCTGCTTTCTAGATTAAGGACCTCTGAGAGCACAGCTTCCAGAGCTGCTGCTGTGTCCCCAGAACTGTATAGGGCAACTGTAGGACAATTGCTATGCTTCAATGAGTTCTGACCAGATAGCCATTCGAGAAGGAGGATTGCACCAAAAACCCTCTGTTCTTCCCCCATTCTCCATGTAAACTGACAACGAACCCTGTCACACGAGTCAGCATGAGCCCATCTCTGCTCTTTGCAAAATGAATCAACAAGCAAAAGAAGCCCAAGGGCACAATGTGCAACACCTTTGAGACTTTCAGTATGATCGCGCTTTTCCAACAGTAATATTTATTTTCTTCTTGCTATTTTTTGTTTGTTTTGTACTGCTTTGTTTTGTGTTTAAAAACCAAAAAAGATACAAACTATGCTTATTATTTACTTTAAAGCTATGGCATTGGATTTACCTACAAGCACCTCCAGAGATTTGGCACAGTGGTATATGTTATTCCATTAAAGCAAAAGACCCTTCTAATGTATTTTCTGGAAAAGCTTACAAATTTGTGTTTGAAAGTTCAGATGACATGGGTATACTTTTAACACCAAAGAAATTTCAACATGCAAAGATCATCCTTCAAACACTGAAAATGATGTACCAATTATACCTACCTATAAAGTCTAACACTTGTACACCCTGCATTAAGTCAGACACAGCTTTAATCCTTGGAGCTTTATTTGAATCAAAATGAATAAACAGCTTACTGTAAGAATTTCCAGGACTGTTTCTTCAACACAAGTCACAAGGAAAAAAAAAAGGAGAGAAAGGAGGTAAAAACTTAAACGTTGAGAAGCTTAAAATTATATCAATCATAATGTGTAGATTTGATTCAAATAAAAAAACTGAAGATGCATGACATTTATTGGACACTTGGAAATTTGAACACTGACAGAATTTATATGACAATGAGGAATACTGTTAATCATATTTATACATGATAATGTTTTGTGGCTGTGCTTTAACCCTTACCATGTGAAACACATCCTACTATCCAGGGTTTGTTTCCAAGCAGTACAGTCGCCAAGAAAGGGGGGACAGCACAGGGGACACATGAGTGGCTGTGAGATGGAAATGGTCAAAGTTGGGCATGTGGCTCCATATATTACTCTGACCACTTTTGCATATATTTGGAATTTTTTGTAATAAAACCTTACAAAAATCAATGAATAATTTAACACTTACTCTTTCTGAGCCTTGGCATTATGTAGCCCAAGTAGGAGAATTTTGGCATCAAATCTCTTCCTCCAAATCCATGCATGTGCAGGAAAATATGATTGGAAACGCAAATGCCAACATAGCAGTAGTGACTATATGTGATTATGACGTTTCCAAGAGAAATTTTTTGAACATTTTTACCTACCTGTATTGTATTTCCTGTTTCTTTCCACACTGGATGTGTATGATGTTATAATCAGATTTTTTTTCATTTTCTGAAAATATTCGTTCTGCCTGAGCTAACAGCTGACCCTGGTGCTTTGAGAGCACTGCACAAATTGGTGGGTCCCTGAACTCAGACACATGTAGGTTGAGAATTACCATGTTCTGCCAGAAGACCACTGAGCACTAATGTTTCTTCTTAATTCTCTGGATCCCACAACAAACAGGACATTGTTCTGTTTTCATCATGATTTTCTCTAAACTACTATTATTAAAAGTCCAGTTTTCAATGTCCTGCCAAAAGTAAACAGTTTTCTTTCCACCTGATGTTTCAGGTATCAGATTAATTCTTTTGGCAGGTTGCAATCCCAGAGGTCTGACATTACAAACATTTTCTTTTAAGCATTTACTATATTGAAGACACTGTTTTGAGCTCTGCAGCAAATAAGAAGATGAACAGAGTGTACCTGCCCTAGGCTTGTATATGTGTGTGAGTGTGAGTGTGTGTGCTAGGTGATAGATAGACAGGTAGATAAATAGGTACTCAATAGATAGGTGATAGGTAGATGGATAGATTGATTGATAGATGGTAGATATATAGGTGATAGGTAGATAGATAGACCCTTTTGTGAGAATTAAGACAAAGGCACAAGCATCTATGATAGAAGGCAAGTGGGATCCAATACAATAGAGATGTTAAATAAAATGTGCAGTGTAGAACAGCAGGGACAGACTTTCTCCTGACCCAGTGCTCTGGGAAACCTTCAAGGTGTCACTGCTTCAAGGCAAATCTTCAAGGCATCTGAGCTGTGTCCTCAAAGGGGGCTGCTCCTTTACCAAACAGACATGCATAGCAGGGTATTTCTTCTTGATCAAAGGAAAGGACAAGAAGCCCAGAATCCAATGGAGGACAAGAATTAAACATGAAAGGTAAGCCTGGGTTAGGGCTAAGGGGCCATGCACGGTATATGGAGACCTCTGGGCTGCAGTCTGTGGCATGACCCAAAGCTTCTGAGCTGAGAAACGGCCTGGTCTCTGGCATCAGAAGAGCTGGTGCAGGTGAGAATGCTTCAGATGCAGGAAGACCAGCTCATCTGATATTTCAATAGTCTTGACTTTTGAGTGAATGCAGGAAGAATACAGGGAGAAAAAGAGGCCAGGGGAAACTCCTGGCAGCTTTCTAGAAGATTTATCCCATGTGGCATCCAGAGGCCGTGTCATCACCGCGTTCACATTTATTTGTGTGGCGGCCACAGAAGGTGGGGCTGGGGGGGCACTGTGTGGCTCTGAGGTGCCCTCAAGGGACCCACAAGTAAATACCAAGTCAGTGGTAACTTTGGGGCCAGTGCCAGGGCGTGGGTAGAGGTCATACTGGGAAACCCAGATACATTCTGGAAGAGGAGGGTGGTGAGGACGGAAGAGGGTGTGATGTATACAAGGAAAATTGTAGAAAAAGTTCCAAATACTTGTACAAGTATGAGCTTGCTTAATTCTCATGACCACAAACAATAGTTTTAAATGTCCTATGTTATAGAAGCCTATTATTAAATCAGAATAGAGTAAATGTGCAGGCAGGTAGGAATGATTCTGAAACATCTTCTCTCCCCTGCTCACCTTGGGGAGTTTTAGAGTTATTACAGAACCTGAGTAGTTTGAAGGTCCAGATATGTGCAGTTAAAATTCCTTTTATTCTTCAATTTAGTCTAATTCAGAGGATTGCAAATAGTATGTACAAGAATTACTGTGCTGGCCTCTATATACAAAACCACATATACTCTTATTTTATGGGTCATTTAAGGGATTTCATAGGATAATTTCATTTGTGCCAACTTGAGAACATAATTTCTTCATCATAAATACAATATGATACCCATGGTTTAAGGAAATGCAGCCAAGAAAATCAATTTTACTCAGACGAAATTGTATTTACATCATAATTGCATATAAATGTAACAGTCCACTGGTCACCATCAATGTATAAAATCTTACTCACACTGAGCCTGGGAGCCCTGGGGTACGAGGGTCTAGGTGGGCGGCCCGGGCCTCCTGCGGTTTGTGTCTGTGGGAGGGCGTGGGGTGGCCCACGGAGGGGGCGAGACCCAGCGGCCCTGGGGCTGGGCAGGGGGAGCCTCTCGGCCTGAGCTGGGCTGCGCTGCCCCTCCGAGCTCTCCAGCCTGCGCCCCTGCCCCAACCCCTCTGCAGCTCTCTGTGCTTGCTCGGTTCCCTCACCCTCAGCTTCCCGGGGCCCGCAGCCTTTGGGCCAGAGCACGCCGACCTGCAAGGCGCTGCCCGCCCCTTTATGACGCGGTTCCTGTCCCACGCGCCCCAATGAGGACGAGACGGCTAGAATCCCACTGCCACGGATCGCAGCCAGGCCGGCTGGAGAGTCCCACTGGGCAGCGCTGAGGGAAGTGCGCCCGTCTGCAGCCCCTGCCCAGCCCCAGGACCGAAAGGCTACCAGGAGAGCCCAGGACCAGGCCGAGGGGTCGCTGCTCCAGAGGCAGAAGAGGCAGCGGCCTACAGGGCTGCGTGCAGGACAGTGGGCAGTTCAGAAGTAAAACCCGCTGTCAGGCACAGGAAATGCATTTCTTTTACTTCCCTCTGAAGGAATGCACCAGGGACAGACTGCACGAACAAAGCCTGTGAAAATATGGGTGCCCCTGCACGCCTGTTTCCACAGGTGGCAGCCCGGTCCACGGGACACGCCAGCTCCCAGAGGGATGCATCCCAGCGACACGCTGAGCTGTCAGCTGCCCCACAGCAGCACAGAAATACAAAGGCCGGAGGTGTTAGCGTCAGAACTTCAGGTAAGAGGGTAAAGACATGACATACAAAATAAAAATATGTCAAAATAGTAATAAAATCTCATCACATCTTCTGGAAAACATACACTAGGCCTCTTCATGACTCAGCCAATGAGGAGGGGGAGTTGTGCTAAGGGAGAAGCCCAAATGCCAACCCTTAAGTGGAGGGAGGCGGAGCCGTGGGTGGGTTGGGCAGCATGGGGTCTCCACGATGACACAGCTTCATCCCGCTCGGCCACCGTCCTGAGGGTTACCCCGAGGAGTGCAGCACGCAGGGATCAGGAGGGTGTTCTAGAGGGAAGGTCAGCATCACCGGCCCCCTGGTCCTCCCCACTCTTCCTCTCCCCTCGCCCTCCTTCTCCCTTGTGTAGGGGGATCTCCATGGCCTTGACCCATTTTAAGTGGCCTTTCACCTCTTACACACTTGCTTCTGGAAATTGGACCATCTTTTAAGGGGAAACCAAAATCTTTTCCCACAGGGGCCAGCAAATGACTTAGCCAAGTATCCTGCATCGGTAGAGGGGGAGGGGGAGGGGGAGGAGGGAGCTCCTGCCCTGCTTGCAGGGACAGATATTTCCCAGCTCCCGCTGATGGCAGCTCGGGGAAAATCCGGAATGTTACAAACACTGCAAGAGCTTCTTCAAGAGAGAAGCTACCCCTGATCTCTGTGTAAAGTCTTTAAAGTTTGGTTCCCACCTACATGGTGGGAACCAATTCATTAAAACCAATAAATGAAACAAAACACTTGTGTGGGACAAAAACAGAAAACACAGAGCACAGGTCTGCTGGCCAAATTCAGTGCACAGATTGGTACTGTGTGAGCTGCTCATCAAAAAGTAATCAGCGTGTGCTTTATATCAATGTTAAACATCTTGAACTTGACAGCCATACTTAAGGTGGGAGTAAAACTGAGCATCTCAGTTCTCAGAAAATGTACATTGAACTGTTAAGAGAGGAGTAAGATGTGTGCAACCTTCCTTCAAAGGTTTAGAAAACTGATGGGCAAACAGACAGACAGATGGGTAGCTGAGCTATATAAATAGGGGTAGAGGCAGAATGATGTAAGAAATGTGGCAAAGTGCTAACAGTTGGTAAACCAGGGTATCTGTATCTGGGTAGGGGGATTGGAGTTCTAGGAAATGTTTCTGTATTAGTTTTGCATTTTTCCTGTATGCTTGAAATTATTTCAAAATAAAAAGTAGGGGAAAAAAAGTAGTCAGTCAAATAGACAAGTTTGTAGAAGTGAAAGTTGTCGGATCCTCCTGTTTTGCCAGAGTTGAAAGTACAGAGAACAGGGAGGTTTTGAATTAAGGAATGAGGACAAAAAGAGGCAAGACATAATTGGAAAGCCTCAGAAATGTTGCTCTTTGCTGCGCTGTCTACCTTTTAGGTGTGGAAGTGAAAGTTGTGTATAGACTTTTGTCAAACCTGACTACATACTGAGCTTTGCTTTCCAAACTTTCAACACAGCTGACTTCATCATAAAGGAGATTAATTCCCTCTCTCTGTCTTTCATGCAAACCATAGTTATGAATCACATTAAATTCCATCTATAAGGCTGACTCTTCCAAGATGCAGCACACTGAGCATCAAACGCCCAGAAGGACCTGAGAGTGCTGGTGTTTTTTTCAGGAAATTAACTGTGATCTGCAATGCAGCAGTAATTTACTGCAGAGCTCTGGGCAAGAAGCCTGCTGCAAATCGTCAGTCTGAAAGGTTATTAACACATCAGCTATCAAGGTCACCAAAAGATGCAGTGGAAATTTCTTTCATTGTTCTTCGATGGTGAAATATATAAATCATTTAACTGGTACACAGGACTTGCTGTAAGCAAATAATCTCAACATTTGCCATCAATCGATTTCAAGGAAAGCAGCAAGGTTTTAAATAAGTTCTTGGACAAAAAAATCCTATGGTTTATATTGGATGGCAAGAAGCACCCAACAAGACACTTCAAAGCATTCATGTACCTTGGAGTCAAAGGAATGTGTATATGTTTGAAGCAATGTGCATGAGCAGTGAATTCCTGTGTGGAAAAAGCATTCTCTTGAAGAAACTAAAAAACATTTGTATGGTTTTACTATGAATTTTTTAAAGCTGGTGTTAGGAGTTTACATGCTTTTTGCACTCTGTTGTAAATTTATTTTCTATATAAATAAATATTATCTCATTGCCAACCATTGCGATTGGAATCTAGCAGACCATGAAATAAGCTTTGCAAGATCAAGCAATGCACTTAGGCCCAGAAAAACATTGTTTTGTCTTTTAGCTTAAGAGCTCATGGAGAAATAAAGCTGCATAACAGCTTGGAGAACATGCCCTATATAATCTTCTCCAGGCCTAGACCATTCTAAAAAGGAAAGCAGATTCCTCATAACCTGGAAAAATAAAGCAATTTCTATTTCTACCTCCTTCTTTGTCTGCCCCTCCAGTACTTCTAACTTTTTTATTCTTTTTCAAACAATGCATCTTTAAAATAGTATATTTTCTCTATTGCAAAAATAACCTAAAGACAAAAGTGTGTTGAGATTTAAATTTACTGAGTTGAACACTAAGTGTGTAATCAGCCCACTTTCCCTTTATTTAAACACATAACAGCTTCCAACGATAATGTCACTAAAAATATCATAGATAACGAGGTAGTGGCCACATCCTGGATTACATTCTGAAGTGTTACTAAAATATCAGTGAATCTAGTGTATATTTCATGGATCAGGCAAATGGTGCCCAATGACAGTGATGGAAAGTGCATGCCATTGATTATGGATAAAAGCATTCATTTAAATCTTCATTTTATTTAACTTGCATAAGCTGTAGCAACTTTCATATAAATACATCAGAAAGTTGGTGTGCCCAGAGTCCAAAGCTCAAAAGGAATATTTAAGTACTTCCCAAAAAAACATTAAAGAGTCCCCATTTTTGCTTTGAATGTAAAGCGAGTGGGAAAAGTTGCAGCACAAATATGGGCAGCACAAGCTCCACTGCCAGGTTTAAGAGCTGGCAAAAACCCAGGAAATGGTTCATGAGCCTGGCACTGCGAGAGTGATCACTTTTGATTGGCAGAAGACACAGCTCGAGACATGGCCCAGCCAAGCCTGAAGAGCCCACTGGAGTCCCCTGTCCTGAGAGCCAGGGTGCCAAGGACGTGTGTGGGGCCTGCACCGGAAACAATCACAGTCCCACAGCGCGAATGAGATCCACCAATAAAAATATTTAGCAGAAGGGGGAAGAAAGTTTCAAAAGAATTTGGGGTTTTATATTTGAGGGAAAATTATTCAACTGAGCCGTTTGGTCTAATGGAGTGTTTCTATTCTTCATTCTCAGAAGTTGACTTTAGGTGGCCATATTTCAAAGTCAAGGATGTTTTTCACATACCTCAAGGGATTTCTAAAAATTAAGCATATTTAGATATGAACCAATGTAGAGGACTATTTTTCAAAAGCAGGAGTGTCTTATAATTCAGTTTTTTGATGGTGTCGAGGAATCTTTTGCAGGGAAGGATATGACTGGGCCCTCTTGAGTCAAGGGAGGGATTTGGCCTCATTGGTTTTACCTCAGAAGGACCCCAAAATTGAAGGAGATCATCAGGTTTTCACACCAAAAATGCACAACCTGAAAGTAATTACACTTTAGGATTTAACTTTGAGCTTACAGAAAAACAGGAGGTGGAAGACATTAAAACAACATCACCAAGAAGCAGTTTAAAAATTTAGGAAGCAGATTGCTGGACAAGGCAATTGGCCCCAACTCATGCACCAGCCACATCCCAGCAAGGTGAGGATGTAAAAGGGTGAGGAAGTGGGGAGGGGGTTTCTAGATGGAAATGTGTAAGAGCCCTGATGACCAAAGGCAGTGCCTGTCCCTTCTTAGAATCCTGGTTTTAGTAAATGGTTATAAACAATATTTGGGGGAGAAGAGGGCAAATTTGAGTATGGATGCAGTACTAGAGAACATAAGGCAATTGTTATTATATTTTTAGTTGTGATAATAGAATCATAGTTTTGTGGGTAACTGTCCTTATTTTTAAGAAATGCATTCTGAAGACTTTAGGAACTAAATGTCATAATGTTCATAATTTAATTTAAAAGCCTTCAGAAACAGATGAGTAAGAAAATAAAGACCAAAAAATTAATAAATAATGGGGGGTGTGGGGGATGAGGGGTATGGAATGTTTGGGGTATTCTCCTTTAATTCTATTTTTATTTTTGGAATAATGAAAATGTTCTAAAATTTATTGTGGTGATGAACACACAACTATATGATGATATTGTCAGCTATTGATTGTATATTTTGGGTGATTATATGTGATTATATCACAATAAAATTGCATAAAATTTTTAAAAGACTTCAGAAAGAACAGATGAAGCAAATATGACAGAAGCTTTTAAAAGCTGTAAAAATCTAAGTAGTGAGTATATGGGTGTTTGTTATAGTATTCTCTCTCTCTGAACATTAAAAATTTTAATCATAATAAATATAAACTAAAAAAACAAAACAAAACTACTTGCTTTTAAAAGTTGCTTCTGTTACAGCCTTTCTTAACTTCAGATATGTAAAGTAAAATAATTTCTATATTACTTTTATCAGTCTTTCCATCTGATAACATTTAATGAATACTTTCATCTCCTGTCTTTCCTTCATCTTCAATACCTTCCAAAAACAGCAGCAGGTATCAGATTCTTAATTCAGTAACTTTTACAGAACACTTAGGAGTTATTTTCTTCCATCTCACTAAAAATATGGTTTAAAAAATACAGTATGACTTTCCTAAAAATAGAAAAATATGTTTAGTTGGAAAGAAACTCCAGTATGGTCCAAAGAGTTTGGGATTTCCAGCCAGACATCTTAGACTTGTTCTACTCCTTTGATTTTTCTCCTCCAACCTCATCAATTTAATATTTATTAAACATTAAATTTTATTTAATATTTAATTCAAATAAATTCAAACTTTTAATTTTTTTAAATTTAAATTAAAAATTTAACAATATTTAAATTTATTTGGGGTAATTGTTAATGCATGAAAAGTGCAATTATCATTATTGCAAAATTAGGAGCAGGATTTTTCCCTTGGGCTAAGCCACAGTGCCTTTTACATGGCATATCCAAAGTGTGATAAGTTACTCCAGTATAAAATATTAATAATAGAAAATAAAGTTGAGACTTATAAACTAGATGCACTTGTGTAAGTTCATGTGTTAACGTGGGGCAGAACAGGTGTGAAAGAAGACATGGAGACAGTGGGACTGAGCAGCAGGGTGGAAAGCCCTCTCATGCAGCCCTGACCACAGCAGTGCAGGACTCAGAATCTCTTCTCTGACCTTGACCATAATAATGACTCAGCTAGAAAGAGTGTAGTGATCAGACTCATTTTCAGGAGTTTGTGTGTTAAGACCATAAGCCTTACAATCTACAGGGTTTATTCAATCAAAATCCCGAATATTTGCATGCCTGGTGCCTATATATTCCCACGATTTCTCATGAGTAGGATACTGGAAGAGGAGGAACAAAAGTTGATGAAAATGTAGAGGCCACCAAGTCATAACTGATGCCGTGTGAATGGACCGTCTCTGGGATGCAAAGAAGGTGCTCAGAAAGAGTCACATGCAGCCCCCACTGGGCAGGTGGCCCAACTCTCCTCACTGGGGTCAGAGCCAGAAGCAGGACCATCCCATCCTTGTCCTCCTGCTGAGTCTCTGTGGCATTAATGGATGGAGCTCTGGTTCTGTTCATTCAATGAGTTATATATGGAAAGTACAGTTAGTCCCCAGTGACCTACTGTCTTTTGGGAACAGACACCTACACACATGCTTGTGTACACACACACAAACACACTCACACTCTTGGAGAGCTGTGGAAACATGGGAACAGTGATTTGGGATCTAGAAGGCAGTATCATTGGGTAGATCTGGTGGTGTGTCAAACACCATTGTGTGATGCTCAGCTGCGCTCACTCTCAGCTGTGGCGAAACATGTGCGAGTACCACTCCTTTCCCTCTTTCCATTTCCTCTTCACCACCTCCCCTTTTGGCTTCTGTCCGTTACTTAGACTCATCTTACACATATAAATCCATTTACTGAGTTCCTATGATGTACTAGGCACTGTCCTGGAACTGAGGATTTGTTGTTGAAGAAGGGAAGGACCCTGCCCTGCAGAAGCTTACATTCTCATTAGCGAGGCTGATATATGTGCAACATAATTTAACTTCAGAGAATGATAGGCATTATGGAAAAAAAAGAAAGAATGAAGAAAGGACATTCAAACAGAGATGTACGTGATAAGGAGACAGTCCAGTGAAATCTAAGACAAGGAAATTCTAAGCAAAGGGGACAACAAATCCCTGCAGGGCAGGTTTCCAGTGTGTAGGAGCAAGTGATGTACTGTGGTATTTATAAAGACAAGGATGCTGAGAGAAGGGGATCCAGGCAGGGTCTCAGAGGCTGCAGTCAGGAGTCCGAATTACAGAACAGTTAGTGTAACCATTGGAGATTTTAAGCAGTTGAGTTAAAATGACCATATTAACTACTCATGGAGACTCAAGGGGTGCAAGAGGAGTACTGGGAAGTGGACTATGGGTTTTGCTATAGCTAGGTGGAAATAGCACTTAGATGGGAGAGTCATTGAGAAACTAATGAAAAGTCTTGGGACTTAGAATATTTATTTGAATGTAGGACTGAGGATTTGTCAATGGATTCAATTTATAGAAGGGCTGATAAAAGAAGAATCAAAGATGACTCAAATTTTTGATCTAGAAAATGGGTGCATTATGTGCTGCTAACTGAGGAGGAGATGGATGGACAGACACATACCTCACGGAGGAAGGAAATCAAGAGCTCTTTGAGGTGCATGTTGGATGCTAAACCCTGAGTTCTAGCAGGCAACTGGGATACAAATCTGGGTTCAGGGTGATGTCAGGGCTGAGGTTTTAATTTGATAATCATCAAAAGTATAAGGCATTTCAATCAGTATTTGAAAATAAATATTGATTCAAAGTAAAATTTTAATAGTGAGCCAGGCATTCTGTTGTGAGACTCCAACTCATTTGAGTAGGTGGTGTAAGAAACATGCCATTTTATATCTGAACACGGACGCATCTCAGCTCTATCAGCAACTAACTGTGAGACCTTGGGCATATGGCTTCATCCACAGAGTTTTATTACCTTGTCTTCATGTTACGACTCTTCCCGGAAGACTCAGCCCTGACCAGACCCTCTGCCCCCTTCAGCAATGTCTCTAATGCAGCTGGAAGGAGCATTCCCCTTACATCACCCCCAGTGGTTTGATTGGACTAAAGTAGGGAATAATAATCTGATTAAAGACTTTCTTTATCTTTTTATACAGAAAATTTCATCATATACTGTGCTGGTTTTAAACTGTTGTGTACCCCAGAAAAATTGCATTTTTTAATTCTAATTCAATATTGTTAGGTTGGATCTTTCTATTGTTTCAATACAGATGTGATCCACCCAATTGTGGTGGTACTTTTTATTAGGTGGTTTCCATAGAGATGTGTCTCCACCCATTCAAGGTGGGGTTGCTTACTGGAGTCCTTTAAGAGGGAACCATTTCAGAAAAAGCTTTAGAGTCCACACAGCCAGAGACCTTTGGAGATGAGGAAAGAAAATGCCCCAGTGGACTCCATATGAAATGAGATCAGGAAGAGAAAGCCAGCAGTCATCACATGCCTTCTCAGCTGACAGAGCATTCTGGGGGCATCGGCCTTTCTGAGTGAAGGTAACCTCTTTCTGGTGCCTTAATTTAACATTTCATGGCCTTAGATATATAAACTTGTAAGTAATAAATTTCCTTTTTAAAAGCCATTCATTTCTAATTTATTGCAGTCTGGCAGATTTAGCAAACCAATACACATACAAAAGTAAATACAAAAGTAAATAGAATAGTGTAATGAGGTCCTTAGGTGCATGACCCAACTTCACAGTCACAAATTCATCTCCTTTCCTACTACCACTGGCCATGCCCTCTTCCAGGATTTTTGAAGCAAACTAGGATTGTGTCATTTCCTCCAAAATATTTGAGTACATATCTCTAAATGATGAAGCTCTTTAAAAGGAAAATATAATCAAAATACAATTCTCATGTAAAAAAATATATAACCAAATGCGTTGTGAGTGTTCAAATTGCCTTGTTTTATAAGTATTACAAACTTGTTTTTACAGTTTGTTGTTTGACTGAGGTTACAATTAAGGCCACACATTGTAACTGTTAGATATGTCTTAAGACTTTTTAATTCACAAGTCTCCTTCTACCCTCCTAACCTTTTTTTTTCCTTTTAATTTGTTTGTGTAAAACTTAGGTGATTTGTTCTGTAGATTTTACTCAGCCTGGGTTTTCCTGACTGCATCCCCTTGGCATCTTTTAATGTGTGTGTCTCTGAATTGCCCATAACCTGTAGCTGGGTCCAGAGGGGAATCTTAACCTCCTTTTTGCCTGAATCCAATTCTTATAATAATGTTTTACATGTATAATAAAATTAACAAGATTAAACAACCCAATTATATTGATACATAATTATCAAATATTTAATAAGAAAATGAATGACAATATGCATGCCTTGAGTGACAAGATGAATAGCAAGTGTATCAACTAAATATTTTGGTGATCTGCAATGAGATGTAATGTGAAAATATCAGTAATGGTGTATTTGCAATAGCCATAATTTCTGCCTATACTTCATGGTTTGTAGTTATATTTGTAATTAGAAAGAAATATTAAAGTTCAATTAAAGGTTAGTAAAAGTAACGATGTCACAGGCACCTGAATTCTATCCATAAACTTTTGAGGGTCTATGAGGTTAAGAACTCCCCATTGAGGCTTGATTATGTTCAGGTTCAATTTTGGTTTAGGCAAGATTACTTTGTGAGTGCAAATAATATTTAGTTGTTTTCTTTTTTTACAACGTTAGCTGCCATAGATGATATACTCAGATCCATAATGTATCAAGGTTGCAAATGCTGATTGATATTCTAGCACTATCATTCTTTCTTCATTTATTAGCTGAAATAATTCTATAAACTTCCTGTCATCTACTATTTGAAAGTAGCATAAATTATTGCTCTTTTCTTTATTTCAGTTCCAAATTATGAAGTGGTTCATTAGCATCATTCAAATCTTAACCAATTAACACTTTTTGCATGTCATTATTAGCTCATGGTTTAAACACATTTAATGTTTTATTATTAGTTATTGTCTTGTGGAAGTTCAAATTTCCCTTCTTTACCCAGCAGCAGCCTCTTTAAGTTAGCCCTGAGTCTTTTGCAATACTGTTGCACCATCTAACAGCTTTTGATGTGCCATGTTGCTCCATGTTCATCTTTATATTGCTGTTCAACCTGGAATCAGCCATTTCTAACCCAAAGCCCTGCTTCCTTCTGGTGTGGAAGGGTATTTAAAGACCACAGTTTGGTATTAAGCATCATGGTGACTGAGTTAGTCTAGGTCTTTTCCTTAGACCACAATAGATGATGGGCAGGTGTATAGTTAGATAGATGGACACAAAATAGATAGATGATAGAATAAATAGATAGATTAGCAAATTGATAAATATAGATAGATAAGCTGGGGAGGGAAAGATAGGTTTTTTAAGGTGACATGCATCATAAGTCCATCCCAATACTTGTTATTCAAAACCAGGATATAGAGTTTTTACTTAACCTCATGTTTATTCATGAATCTCCTTTTACCCACTTGAGCATTCCAATTCTCAAAATGAGAATGAAGGAATTATAATATCACAAAATTATGCATTTTTTAATCACACAGTAACCTACGCAGTCTGAGTAGCAATACTAACAATATCATTACTGAAAATGGTTTAAGATGACTTTACTTTTTCCTGCTCTTATCTATAAGGTATATCCCACTAGGGTATGATGTCAAATTACTGTTTTTGAAGCCATTCCTCTCTGTGTGGTTTTGCCACCAGCTGTATATACATTTGGGTTCACCTGTGTTCTAGTTGCTCTGCGGAATGTGATGTATCAGAAAGGGAACAGCTTTTTAAAAGGAATTTATTAAGGTAAAAGTTTACAGTTCTAAGCCTATGAAAATGTCCCAACTAAGGCATCCAGGTAAAGATACCTTAATTCAAGAAAGCTGATGGTCAGGAATGCCTGTCAGGTGGGTAGTCATGGCTGGCATCTGCTGTTCCCCTGATCCTGGGCTCCATGCTTTCAGCCTCTGTTCCTGTGAGGGTTCCTCACTTTGCTTCTCTGGGGCTGGCTTTCATCTCTTGGTTTCTTGGCTCTCTCCAGGTTCTGGCTTGCTTAACATCTCATGGGAAGGCACATGACAACATCTGCTGGGCTCCAAACATCTCCAAACATCGGGCATCTGCTTCAGCTCTGGGCTCTGTCAGCTCTGTCATTTCTGACTCTCTCCAAAATATTTCCTCTTTTAAAGGATTCCAGCAAACTAATCAAGACCCACCTGGAATGGGTAAGTCACATCTCCATCGAATCAGAAGGTCACACCCCCAACTGGGTGTGCCTCTCTGTGGAGGTAACCTAATTAAAGTTTCCACATACAATACTGAATCAGGATGAAAAAAATGACTTCCCCAAGACTGAATCAGGATTAAAATGTGGCTTTTCTGGGGTACATAAAACTTGCAATCTGGCACAGCTGGTTTCATTTTGTTTTTCATTTTTAAAAATTGCCCTTCTTAAAATTTAGTTTTATTTTATAATTAGGTGGTATTCTAGTTTGCTAGCTGCTGGAATGCAATATACTAGAAACAGAACAGCTTTTAAAAGGGGGAACTTAATAAGAAAAGTTTACAGTTTAAGCTGTGAAAATCTCCAAATAAACAAGTCTATAAAAATGTCCAAATTAAGGCATCATCAAGAGGTTACCTTCACTTAAGGAAGGCCGATGAAGTTCAGGGTCTCTCTCAACTGGGAAGGCACATGGTGAACATGGCAACATCTGCTAGCTTTCTCTCCAGGCTTCTTGTTTCATGAAGCTTCCCAGCAGCATTTTCCATCTTCATCTAGAAAGGTCTCTGGCTGTGGGCTCTGTGGTTCTGGTGACTCTGCTCTATTGCTCTGCTCTCTCAGAAACTCAAGCCTTTTCCAAAATGTCTCCTCTTTTAAAGGGCTCCAGTAAACTAATCAAGTCCACTTGGAATGGGTGGAGTCATCTTCTAATGAAAGGTTAATACCCACAATTAGGTGAGTCAATCTGCATGGAGATAACTAATCAAGTTTCCAACATGCAGCATTGATAGGGATCTAAAGAAAGACTGCCCCACAAGATTGGATTAGGATTAACATTTGGCTTTTCTGGGGGCATAATCCTTTCAAACCAGCACAGTGGCATTACATGTCTTCAAATAAATTACAAAATAAAATACATTGAAGTCAACTTTCTGTCCCTTCTACTCTGTTCTCTTTAAAGGTAATCATTTTTTTGATGTTTGCCCATCATTTTTTCTTTTATATATGTTGACATATGTATTTGCATACTTCCTTTCTGTATAAAAGGTTGATATTAAGTGTAGCTTTCTTGCATCACTTTTTTTCAGTTGAACAACATATCCCAAAATTGTACATAGAAGTATACAGAAATATTATTCATTCCCTTAAACATCTGCAGCTAACTGTATTGTATAGATGCATCATAATTTTCTTGATCTGTCTCTAGGTGATAAACATTTTGCTTTTTCCTAGTCATTTATGACTACAAATAGTCTTGACTCTTTCCAGAATAGCCCTGTGTCATGTATTTTCACTTTTTGCCAGGTTATCTTTGAGATGGATTGGAAGTGGGATTGCTGATTTACCTAAGAACTCAAGATAAAGAACAGCACGTATGTGAGTTCTAGGCTATGTTCTTGTGTCATCTTGGGATAGAAAGTGGTAGAAGTAGAGACAAAGTGGGAGGAGTCTGACGCCATGTTACATGATATATGAAGGATTCTTGCTACCCTTATGGCTGTCACCAAGGGTTGAATAAAGGGAGAGAGTTAAAAGAAATATTTTGAAATCAGGTTTTTTTTGTTTGATTGTATGAGTAATTCTTGTCATTACAGACATTTTGGAGCACTAAATAGCATGTTAAAAGACATCACAGCTTCTCATAACACCACTGCCCATTATGACCACTATCAGAGTTAATAGTCAGGTTTTTTGAGTAGATATATCTTGACATATTCAAGATATTATTATACACAAGGTTTCCTTCTGCCTTTTTCATCTGTTGTAACAGAATCCAGATAGAACCTTTTTCTAAATATCATTTAAAATTGTCTCCAAGGATTCTCCAACTACAAGGTAGAGTCTACAACCACAATGCCCCTGAACATAAGAAGAAGAAATTTTTAAGTCAACATTTAATTATAAACTTCCATTAGTGATTCCTTAAGGAATCCACAAAGAGGAAAGTCACAGTCAGCAGTAACCCACCAAGTTTACCATGCCCAAGTGAGGAGAAATGACATCTTGGCTTACTCATCAGAAGGGCAGAGCTCCCAATGGCCCATGGCCAGCTGGAGATGGGACCCCATAGGCTCACTCCCCTCAGACTACAGAATGCTGATATCTGATTTTATAACTTTAAACAATTGAGGCAATAGCAAACAGTTTGGCTGGGGTTATGCTCCTTCAAAGAGGAATAATTGTAAACCAAGATAGTATAAATATGCACACACAGAGATTGGCCTTAGCTGGATTGGAAGAAAGTGCAGCATGGTCCTGGGATTGAGCAGCAGAGTGAAGGTGAATAAGCAAGAAGAGGGATGAGCTGGAGAAAGGTTTGTGCATGGGCATCTCTGGTGAGGGTGACCACAGAAGCAAAGGCAGCATGTAAGAGGGTGTGTCTAGTACATGTCAGAGGCCAAACCAGCTATAGAGAGTACATTCTGAGGAGATTAAAAGGAGAATTTTCTAAACAATATTAAACCGATGACAAGAGACTTGGATGATATTCAAATTCAATTTTAAGCTTCAAGCAATAGTTACGGTAAGTTCCCAAGCCATAGTAGCCATAATGAAACAATGTTGTAAAAAGATTAATCTGGCAAAAGCATAGTACAACTGAAATAAGGATAAATAAAATCCAGGTTAAGAGTTACATGTCTGTAACAACAATGACTGAACTAGTGTATCTAGAAAGGAAGGGATATTCTAAAAAGATTAGAACTCCATGGCGAATTAAATAGGACAGATACTAGAAAGGAGAAAGTCAACAATGCTCATGGATGCATTCTTTAGTAACTGGGAGAAAAGTATGCCACCACTGAAAAGAGAACAGGGAGATGGGAAGAAAATCTAGATGAAAGGGAAGTTTAATGTGGAATATCCAAGTTTGAGCTGATATTGGGACATGAATGTGGTAATATTCTATTGGCCTATGGAAGGAGAGATGTGGAACTAGAGTGCACAGTGAAGTCTGACAATAAAGTAATGTGGAGAGTTCTCACCAGGGTTTGTAGAATCACCATATTCAGTGTATTTATAACCCTTGGGTAGGTCAGTAGCTGAAGTGGTTACTGAAATGAGGGTGAAAGTAAATTGCATTCAGTTATTCATTCATTCAAATAATATATATACATATATTTTCAAAAACTTCCATTGCAAATGACATGTTACATTTATTCTACATCAATGACCTTCTTATCATATTCTCATTAAGAAACTTTATATATAAAATTCGAAGAAGTACTTGAAAGTCAATTCAGGATAACTAGGTAATGTGGTGCTGTGCTCTCCCCTCCCTATTTTGGAAATTACCTCAGATATTGAAAAATCAAGACAGGTTGTTTTGTATCATGAAAATATCAGTGTGATTCTATTTCCACAATTTGATGACAAATTCTATCTTTTAAAAATAACTGTTACAAACCTAGTCTTAAAATGCTATTGCACATAAAATTAGAAAGAGAAAATGCTATTGCACCTAGATTCAACATTGCTAAACCATTTATAAAAAATTCCCTCCTATAACTCCTAAAATTATAACTTTGCTATAATTCTTAGTATTATTCAGATCCCATCATCTGCAGTATGATTAATTTCATAGAGTTTAGTCTAGCTCTCTTATATAGCTATTCATGATGTTTCTTCTTGGTCTCTAACACAGATAGATAGAAGCCCACATGGAAATTTAAAAAAACTGTCACACACCCAAAAAAAGGTGAATTAGTAAGACATTATTGCACAGCAGTGGCTCAGTGGCAGAATTCTTGCCTGTCATGCTGGAGACTGGGTTCGATTCCCAGAGCCTGCCCATGCAAAAAAAAAGACATCCATGTGATGGTTTAATCACCCTCAAATTATGACTTTGGCTTCAGACAGGACTTCAGCTGCTTTTTCAGAACTGTTTTCCCAAGGTACCAAATTCCTGATCTTCCTTTACCCTCTGCCATGATCTTAAAGATCTTACCCTAACTCGGTTAGAATTTTGGTGCACAATGTCTGTTGTGCCAACACATCAGAAATCCAATATGTTGGAAATCAGCGTTTTTAATGGTTCATTCGTTTGCTGATATTAGCCAGATGCAGTACTTAACCTGTCTCAGATAAGGCTATGGATTGGCTTACATACCTGGAAATCCAAAGGAAGGCATATTACAGGCTTGGAGAAAGGCAGTAATTCAATGCCATATTTCTGTAATTCCCTCAAATGGGCTCTCTGCTGCATATTAATTTCATCCTTAGATTTGCATTTGCATGGTGGGAAAATAGCTGTGGCACTTCTGGGCTCTTTGTCTGCACCCTAAGAAGACCAGAGGAAGAGGGACTTCCACTTCTTGCTAACCTTTCCAAAAAGCAAGGAGCTCTCCCTCCCCAGAACCCCTTGGCAAACCTTCCCTCATGTCTCTTTGGCCCAGAGTGGGTCACACATGCCCATTTCTGAACCAATCTCTATAACAAAGAAAAGGGACTATTTTAAGCCTGGCAGGCCAGGCCCTGAAAGCAAGAGAAAGGTTTCCTTCCCTGGCACCCATGGCTAGCAGGGTTAAGGAAGATATCTATTTTAAAGAGGGAGAAAGGAGACTATTAGCCAGAAAAAAGGAAGAAATGATTACTGTGGCAGACCAACATGTGCTGCCCTGGACATTATTTTTGCTTTCTTAAGTGGGTATTGTTGGTGTGGGCTGAAGGAGAAGGAAAAGAGCCATTTGAGAATTCTCATTTACCTACCCCTCTCCATTGTCTTAATTTTCCTATTTATATTCCTCTACCTACATTACCCTATCATTGCTATCACTTGTATGCTGCTTGCAAGTTTAACTTCTCAACAAGATTAGTGAGCGGGGCCCAGTATACTGAAACTATTTCCTCCTAATATTTTTTCCCATTTATGTATTTATATTTCTTTTATTTTTAGAAAGATCAGTTAACTTCCTAAAGCTTTGAGGGAAAATCATCAAGAAATGAAGGTTTTCTGCCAATCATTTCCAACACTAGTTTTTTGGAATGGGGGCATGCATGGCATTTTTAAACTAGCATCAGTTTCTCTAAGGTGATCTCACCTATTCACTACTAGACTAAAAGAAGAAAATTTTAAGCATAATATACTTGAGATTGGTCAGGTTTAACCTCTCTCTCCTGTATAATGTTTCTGAAAAGGGTGTTCAGGTTTGTCTACTGACCCCAAAGGGTCTCTAGTCCCTGGGGACGCACCAGCTACAGGCATGCATGCCCACTGGTCCCATCCATGGACTGGGCAGCATTTACTGTGCCCATTGGAAGCTTCTCAGTTAGTTTTGATAGTAACCCTTCAAGGTCAATATTTGCCATTCAATTTATCCCCAAGATGTCCGAACCCTGAAAAGTTAAATTTCACAAGGTTACCAAAGTCAGAACTGGTGGAATGAAGACCCAGCCCGTGTGTGTCTGCTGCAGAAGATTGGCCTCTTTCCTTCAGGTCCTCTGCCTTCTGCACTCCCCATGCCCACCAGCAGCTTCTGGTCCAGTAGGTCTGAGAGCCGCAGTTGGAGCCATGAGGACCTACCATAAACCTGTCTTCTGAGGGGTCTCAGGAAAAGAACAAAAAATGAATATGCTGTACAAATATGCATTAATAGTTAATGATAGTCTACAAAAGGCTTTATATAAAAATTATACAAATGCTTAATACGGACTGCCTGATACAAATGAAACCCCTGAAATACTCTTAAAATGCAAACTGAAGGGTGTAATTAATAAAGATTAGTTTTCACTGTTCTTCATGTGAAAGAGATGAAAATGACAAAGGAAAACTACTTCCCAGGAACTTTGCATAATCATATACTATTCATTTTGGGTGTATATTTTAGAGCAAAAGTATTAAGAAAAGGAAAACTCTGCACAGCAAACACAGGAATCATCCCCTCGGGTCTCAGATCCTGTGCTCCCTTAGGAAAGGAAAATATATGGTGACTGCAGCACTGGTGAGCAATGCAATCAATTCGAAATCATAAATTCCACTGAGGTGTCAATGTTCAGTATGGGCTAAGATCATCATTTTAAAACAAGGACACATAAAATAAATCCCATTTTCAGCACATAATTTTAAGTGCTACTTTGAATTAGAGGAAATATGTTAACATCTCTATGAATTTTAATTTACATACTTCAGAAGTTATTTCAGATCTTTTCTTTTATTATAACTGTAGAGTGGAGAAAAGAATGATCTACCAGAAAAGAAGCATTTAATCAAACACAAATGATAATTTTGAAAAGCTGTGGGCGAGATGCAGTAATGCAAGCAGGTGGAAGGGCCCCAGTTGGCAGGCTGTGCCTGGGGGAAGGTAAGGAAGGAGGGAAAGAATGGATGCTGCTGGAAATAGTATGGTGGAATACAAACTTTTTGATGATAGAAGCAAGTTCTGTGTTTCCTTATTGATATTCTGTCCAGATGTTCTATCTTTTCATGAAAGTAGTATTCTGAAGTCTCCGACTCTTTTTGTAGAGGTGTCTATTTCTCCCTCTGGTTTTGCCAGCATTTGCCTCATTTATTTTGGGGCACCATGGTTAGATGCAAAAACATTTATGATTATTATTTCTTCTTGGTGCATTGCTCCCTTAATTAATATATAGTACCATTCTTTGACTCATATAACAGCTTTTGATTTAAAGTCTATTTTGTCAGATAGACTTCAAATCAAAGCCTTTTTGGAACCTCAGCCCTTTTTTTGGTTCCTATTTGCATGGAATATTTTTTCTAACCTTTGATTTTCAGCCTTTTAGTGTCTTTGGGTGTAAGATGAGTCTCCTGTAAACAATGTAGAGTGAGATCATTCTTTTTTATTCATCCTGCCACTCTGTCTTTTAATTGTGGAGTTTAATCCATTAACATTCAGTGTTATTACCATAAAAAGAGGAATGCTTCAGCCATTTGTCCTTTAGTTTTTATATGTTTTATCTTTTTCTTTGTCTCTCTTTTCCTTTATTGCAGCCTTATTTTCTGTATAGGTTAATCTTTTGTGATGTATCTGACGAATCCCTTTCTTGTTTCTGTTTCTGCATATATTTTTAAACACTTTCTTTGTATTGTACAACTTTGGAAGTTGGAAGCTGTTCTGTACCCCAGAAAAGGTCATGTTCTTTTCCTCCAATCCTGTGGGTGCAGACCTGCTATAGATGGGATCTTTTGATTAGGTTATTTCAACTGAGATTTAGGGATAGTCTTAATCCTTTTACTGGAGAATTATAAGAAGATAAAGCACATACAAAAACTAAGAGACAAAATTCAAAGAAACACCCAGAGAAGTTTAGAGAAAAATCCACAGACAGAGAAGCCAGAAAGCTTCCTTTCCTCTGTTCCCTCATAAATCTTGATCTGTTCTGTTCGTTTTGGTGAAAAATTTTCTCTCCAGTTTCTATACTTTGTTTAAATTCTCTCCCTCACTCCATTTCCTTCACATCTTTCAATTCTGGAGTCCTCCTGCCTTACAAAAGTTCCATTTTTCTCTTTGTGAGGCTTTTCTGCCTCTAGTTCCTTTCCTCTTAGGTTATCCACACCAGAGGACCAGATGGAGTCAATCCAGAAAGGTGGGTGTGATAGTTTTGAGCTGTTATGTACCCCAGAAAAGGCCATGTCCTTTTAATCCAGTCTTGGGGGCAGAACTTTTGTGGGTGGGACCTTTGGATTAGGGTGTTTCAATTGAGATGTGACCCACTCAATTTGATGTGGGTCTTAATCCTTTACTGGGGCCTTTCATGAGGGGATAAAAAGAAGGAACACTGAGAGAGAGAGAGAGAATTTAGAGGGAATTACCCCAGAGATGCTAAGCAAGGATTCCCAGATGCTGAGAGAGAAAGCCCCTGGGATCAGAGGCTGAAAGCAACCATACCAGGCACACTGGGATGGCAGATGCTGCCATATACCTTCTATTGTAATGGAGAAACCCAGATGCCAGCAGCCTTTCTTAGGAGAAGGTATCCTCTTGTTGATGCCTTAATTTGGACATTTTCATGGCCTGAGAACTGTAAGTTTATAAACTAATAAATCCTTATTGTGAAAGCCAACCCATTTTTGGTATATTGCATTCTGGCAGCTTTAGCAAACTGAAAGAGTGGGTCACTCCCCAAAAAGTTCATTTTGTATTTATTTAGGTGGCCCAGCCAAAAGAACCCAGACTGAGTGAGTCAGCATTCACCAGCCTTTCCACTGCAGTCTCTCTTTCCTTCCCCTGCCTGGGGGTCCCTTTGTAGGTAGCACTCCTCAGGGGTTTGTGGATTCCCTGGGCCTCTGTGGACTTGGTTCCCTGGGCCTGCATCCATGTGGAATTTTAACTCTGTAGTCCTTGTCCACGGCAGGATCTGCCCAGGATGCTACCTCTGAGCAATTCGCAGGAGACATGGGACTGAGTGACAGGATAGGAAAGGTACTGCTGAGTCCACAAGGAAATTTCCTACTTAATATTTTTCTTTTTCATCAATTCAGCATTTGTGGAGTCCTTCTCCAGTATCTACCATTCTCCAGCACTCTAAGCAGGTGGGATTTGTCCTTTGATTCACTGGCCTTCTGGGGAGGTGTATTCAGGGGTTGCACATGTTACAATGTCAATGAGGTCACTCTTGGTGGCTTCTTAAAATACTAAACATGCCCAGCCCATGCACATCCCCAAAACAAGCAAACAAGAAAACAAGGAAAGAAAAAACAAACAAACAAAAATTCAACAAGTGGTGCTGCAATAATGGGATACTTGCATGGAAAAAGAATGAAATGTGACCACGGGCATACAACATACCAAAAAAAAAAAATAACTGGACATGAAATTACTATATGACACAGTAATTGTACTCCTGAATATTTATCCCAGACAAATGAAGATGACATACACAAAACTCATACATGAAAGTTTATAGTAGTATATTCATAGTAACCACAAACTGCAAACAACCCAGGTGTCCTTCAGCAGGTGAGTGTTTGAACAATGGTACATCCATTAGTGCAACAGGGGAATGGAAACACCCCTAGCATGGAATTCTGTCCATCAATAAAAAGGAAGACACTATTAATACATGGGGAAACTGGATAAATCTCCAGAGTTATGCTGAGTAGAGAAAAGTCATTCCCAAATGGTGACACACTATATGATTTCACTTATTATTCTTTTTTTAAATTAATTAAAAAAATTAACAAAACATTTAGAAATCATTCCATTCTACATGTACAATCAGTAACTCTTAATATCATTACATAGTTGCATATTCATCATTTCTTAGTACATTTGCATCGATTTAAAAAAAGAAATAAAAAGACAACAGAATAAGAATTAAAACGATAATAGAGAGAAAAAAAACCTATACCTCACATGCAGCTTCATTCAATGTTTTAACATAATTGCATTACAATTAGGTAGTATTGTGCTGTCCATTTCTGAGTTTTTATATCCAGTCCTGTTGCACAGTCTGTATCCCTTCAGCTCCAATTACCCCTTCTCTTTTTTTTTTTTAATTAACGGAAAAAATGAAATTAACCCAACATTTAGAAATCATACCATTCTACATATGCAATCAGTAATTCTTAACATCATCACATAGATGCATGATCATTGTTTCTTAGTACATTTGCATCGGTTTAGAAGAACTAGCAACACAGCCAAAAAACATATAGAATGTTAATATAGAGAAAAAAATAAAAGTAATAATAGTAAAAACAAAACAAAACAAAACAAAAACCTATAGCTCAGATGCAGCTTCATTCAGTGTTTTAACATGATTACTTTACAATTAGGTATTATTGTGCTGTCCATTCTTGAGTTTTTGCATCTAGTCCTGTTGCACAGTCTGTATCCCTTCAGCTCTAATTGCCCATCATCTTACCCGGTTTCTACCTCCTGCTGGACTCTGTTACCAATGACATATTCCAAATTTATTCTCGAATGTCCGTTCATATTAGTGGGACCATACACTATTTGTCCTTTAGTTTTTGGCTAGACTCACTCAGAATAATGTTCTCTAGGTCCATCCATGTTATTACATGCTTCATAATTTTATCCTGTCTTAAAGCTGCATAATATTCCATCGTATGTATATACCACAGTTTGTTTAGCCACTCGTCTCTTGATGGAGATTTTGGCTGTTTCCATCTCTTTGCAATTGTAAATAACGCTGCTATAAACATTAGTGTGCAAATGTCTGTTTGTGTCTTTGCCCTTAAGTCCTTTGAGTAGATTCCCAGCAATGGTATTGCTGGGTCGCATGGCAATTCTATATTCAGCTTTTTGAGGAACTGCCAAACTGCCTTCCACAGTGGTTGCACCATTTGACATTCCCACCAACAGTGGATAAGTGTGCCTCTTTCTCCGCATCCTCTCCAGCACTTGTCATTTTCTGTTTTGTTGATAATGGCCATTCTGGTGGGTGTGAGATGATATCACATTGTGGTTTTGATTTGCATTTCTCTGATGGCCAGGGACATCGAGCATCTCTTCATGTGCCTTTTGGCCATTTGTATTTCCTCTTCTGATAGGTGTCTGTTCAAGTCTTTTTCCCATTTTGTAATTGGGTTGGCTGTCTTTTTGTTGTTGAGTTGAACAATCTCTTTATAAATTCTGGATACTAGACCTTTATCTGATATGTCATTTCCAAATATTGTCTCCCATTGTGTAGGCTGTCTTTCTACTTTCTTGATGAAGTTCTTTGATGCACAAAAGTGTTTAATTTTGAGGAGCTCCCATTTATTTATTTCCTTCTTCAGTGTTCTTGCTTTAGGTTTAAGGTCCATAAAACTCCCTCCAGTTGTAAGATTCATAAGATATCTCCCAACATTTTCCTCTAACTGTTTTATGGTCTTAGACCTAATGTTTAGATCTTTGATCCATTTTGAGTTAACTTTTGTATAGGGTGTGAGACATGGGTCTTCTTTCATTCTTTTGCATATGGATATCCAGTTCTCTAGGTACCATTTATTGAAGAGACTGTTCTGTCCCAGGTGAGTTGGCTTGACTGCCTTATCAAAGATCAAATGTCCATAGATGAGAGGGTCTATATCTGAGCACTCTATTCGATTCCATTGGTCGATATATCTATCTTTATGCCAATACCATGCTGTTTTGACCACTGTGGTTTCATAATATGCCTTAAAGTCAGGCAGCGCGAGACCTCCAGCTTCATTTTTTTTTCTCAAGATGTTTTTAGCAATTCGGGGCACCCTGCCCTTCCAGATAAATTTGCTTATTGGTTTTTCTATTTCTGAAAAATAAGTTGTTGGGATTTTGATTGGTATTGCATTGAATCTGTAAATCAATTTACGTAGGATTGACATCTTAACTATATTTAGTCTTCCAATCCATGAACACGGTATGCCCTTCCATCTATTTAGGTCTTCTGTGATTTCTTTTAACAGTTTTTTGTAGTTTTATTTATATAGGTTTTTTGTCTCTTTAGTTAAATTTATTCCTAGGTATTTTATTCTTTAGTTGCAATTGTAAATGGGATTCGTTTCTTGATTCCCCCTCAGCTTGTTCATTACTAGTGTATAGAAATGCTACAGATTTTGAATGTTGATCTTGTAACCTGCTACTTTGCTGTACTCATTTATTAGCTCTAGTAGTTTTGTTGTGGATTTTTCTGGGTTTTTGATGTATAGAATCATATCATCTGCAAACACTGATAGTTTTACTTCTTCCTTTCCAATTTTGATGCCTCGTATTTCTTTTTCTTGTCTAATTGCTCTGGATAGAACCTCCAGCACAATGTTGAATAATAGTGGTGATAGTGGACATCCTTGTCTTGTTCCTGATCTTAGGGGGAAAGTTTTCAATTTTTCCCCATTGAGGATGATATTAGCTGTGGGTTTTTCATATATTCCCTCTATCATTTTAAGGAAGTTCCCTTGTATTCCTATCTTTTGAAGTGTTTTCAACAGGAAAGGATGTTGAATCTTGTCAAATGCCTTCTCTGCATCAATTGAGATGATCATGTGATTTTTCTGCTTTGATTTGTTGATATGGTGTATTACATTAATTGATTTTCTTATGTTGAACCATCCTTGCATACCTGGTATGAATCCTACTTGGTCATGATGTATAATTCTTTTAATGTGTTGTTGGATACGATTTGCTAGAATTTTATTGAGGATTTTTGCATCTATATTCATTAGACATAGTGGTCTATAGTTTTCTTTTTTTGTAATATCTTTGCCTGGTTTTGGTATGAGGGTGATGTTGGTTTCACAGAATGAATTAGGTAGTGTTCCCTCCACTTCAATTTTTTTGAAGAGTTTGAGGAGAGTTGGTACTAATTCTTTCTGGAATGTTTGATAGAATTCATATGTGAAGCCAAATGGTCCTGGACTTTTCTTTTTAGGAAGCTTTTGAATGACTAATTCAATTTCTTTTCTTGTGATTGGTTTGTTGAGGTCGTCTATTTCTTCCTGAGTCAAAGTTGGTTGTTCATGTCTTTCCAGGAACCCATCCATTTCATCTAAATTTTTGTATTAGCGTAAAGTTGTTCATAGTGTCCTGTTATTACCTCCTTTATTTCTGTGAGGTCAGTAGTTATGTCTCCTCTTCCATTTCTGATCTTATTTATTTGCATCCTCTCTCTTCTTCTTTTTGTCATCTTGATAAGGGCCCATCAATCTTATTGATTTTATCATAGAACCAACTTCTGGTCTTATTGATTTTCTGTATTGTTTTCATGTTTTCAATTTCATTTATTTCTGCTCTGATCTTCATTATTTCTTTCCTTTTGCTTGCTTTGGGATTAGTTTGCTGTTCTTTCTCCAGTTCTTCCAAGTGAACAGTTAATTCCTGCATTTTTGCCTTTTCTTCTTTTCTGATATAGGCATTTAGGGCAATAAATTTCCCTCTTAGCACTGCCTTTGCTGCATCCCATAAGTTTTGATATGTTGTGTTTTCATTTTCATTCGCCTTGAGGTATTTACTAATTTCTCTTGCAATTTCTGCTTTGACCCAATCGTTGTTTAAGAGTGTGTTGTTGAGCCTCCACATATTTGTGAATTTTCTGGCACTCTGCCTATTATTGATTTCCAACTTCATTCCTTTATGATCCGAGAAAGTGTTGTGTATGATTTCAATCTTTTTAAATTTGTTAAGACTTACTTTGTGACCCAGAATATGGTCTATCTTTGAGAATGATTCATGAGCACTTAAGAAAAGGGTGTATCCTGCTGTTGTGGGATGTAATGTCCTATAAATGTCTGTTAAGTCTAGCTCATTTATAGTAATATTCAGATTCTCTATTTCTTTATTGATCCTCTGTCTAGATGTTCTGTCCATTGATGAGAGTGGGGAATTGAAGTCTCCAACTATTATGGTATTTGTGTCTATTTCCCTTTTCAGTGTTTGCAGTGTATTCCTCACGTATTTTGGGGCATTATGGTTCGGTGCATAAATATTTATGATTGTTATGTCTTCTTGTTTAATTGTTCCTTTTATTAGTATATAGTGTCCTTCTTTGTCTCTTTTAACTGTTTTACATTTGAAGTCTAACTTGTTGGATATTAGTATAGCCACTCCTGCTCTTTTCTGGTTGTTATTTGCATGAAATATCTTTTCCCAACCTTTCACTTTCAACCTATGTTTGTCCTTGGGTCTAAGATGTGTTTCCTGTAGACAGCATATAGAAGGATCCTGTTTTTTAATCCATTCTGCCAGTCTATGTCTTTTGATTGGGGAATTCAGTCCATTAACATTTAATGTTATTACTGTTTGGATAATATTTTCCTCTACCATTTTGCCTTTTGTATTATATATATCATATCTGACTTTCCTTCTTTCTACACTCTTCTCCATACCTCTCTCTTCTGTCTTTTCATTTCTGACTCTAGTGCTCCCTTTAGTATTTCTTGCAGAGCTGGTCTCTTGGTCACAAATTCTCTCAGTGACTTTTTGTCTGAGAATGTTTTAATTTCTCCCTCATTTTTGAAGGACAATTTTGCTGGATATAGGAGTCTTGGTTGGCAGTTTTTCTCTTTTAGTAATTTGAATATATCATCCCACTGTCTTCTAGCCTCCATGGTTTCTGCTGAGAAATCTGCACATAGTCTTATTGGGTTTCCCTTGTATGTGATGGATTGTTTTTCTCTTGCTGCTTTCAAGATCCTCTCTTTCTCTTTGACCTCTGACATTCTAACTAGTAAGTGTCTTGGAGAATGCCTATTTGGGTCTAATCTCTTTGGGGTGTGCTGCACTTCTTGGATCTGTAATTTCAGGTCTTTCATAAGAGTTGGGAAATTTTCAGTGATAATTTCTTCCATTAGTTTTTCTCCTCCTTTTCCCTTCTCTTCTCCTTCTGGGACACCCACAACATGTATATTTGTGTGCTTCATATTGTCCTTGAGTTCCCTGATACCCTGTTCAAATTTTTCCATTCTTTTCCCGATAGTTTCTGTTTCTTTTTGGAATTCAGATGTTCCATCCTCCAAATCACTAATTCTATCTTCTGTCTCTTTGAATCTATCATTGTAGGTATCCATTGTTTTTTCCATCTTTTCTACTTTATCCTTCACTTCCATAAGTTCTGTGATTTGTTTTTTCAGTTTTTCTATTTCTTCTTTTTGTTCAGCCCATGTCTTCTTCATGTCCTCCCTCAATTTATCGATTTCGTTTTTGAAGAGGTTTTCCATTTCTGTTCGTATATTCAGCATTAGTTGTCTCAGCTCCTGTATCTCATTTGAACTATTGGTTTGTTCCTTTGACTGGGCCATATTTTCAATTATTTGAGTGTGATCTGTTATCTTCTGTTGGCGTCTGCGCATTTAGACAGATTTCCCTGGGTTTTCGATCCAAAAGTTTGGAAGGTTTTTCTGTGAAATCTCTGGGTTCTGTTTTTCTTATCCTGCCCAGTAGGTGGCGCTCGTGGCACACGTTTGTCTGAGGGTCCCACCAGTAAAAGGTGCTGTGGGTCCTTTAACTTTGGAAAACTCTCGCCATCCGGGAGGTTCGCTAGCCGAAGCGGCTTGGAAGAGTGCCAGCCGGCCCAGGGTCCGAACGCAGGGAGGGTCGCTGGCCGCCGCAGCCCGGGAAAGCGCCTGTCCGAATTTCCTAGTCGGCTCGGGGTGCCAAGCGTGGCGGGAGGGCGCCAGCCGCAGTGGCCCGCCCGGGAGAGTGCACGTTCCCGGGGAGTCACGCGTTTTAAGGGGCCCCCCCGTCACTGTCCTCCGCAGCCTGGGGATTTCCGATCCAATTCTCTCAGTTGGTCTGGGGGGCCGCCCATGGTTTGGGCGCCAGCCGCCGCAGTTTGAGGGGACTGCCTGTCCAATTCTCCCAGCCAGCCCGGGAAGGGGGAAGGGAGTGACTCCGGCCGCTTTCCGCCCCACCCGGTGAAACCCGCTCCCCCTGGCGATCTCACCAGAGTGGTTTCTCTCAGCCAGCCAGCTGTTCCAGGATGGGGTACGCTGTCTTTTTTATCTCTGTCGTGGCTTTGGGAGCTGTTCTGTATCATTTCTACTCCCCTAGTAGCTGTCCTGGAGGAGAAACTAAGATCCGCCCGTCTTACTAAGCCGCCATCTTCTCTGCCCCCTCTATCTATTATTCTTAAAACAACAAATTACACATAAGGAGAACCATTTGGTGATTTCCAGGGGTTACAGGGGATGTGGGGGCAGGAAGTACATGGCTCTAAAAGGTCAACATGAAGGATGCTTGATGTGATGGGAATATTCCAGGTTGTGACTGCCAACATTGTGAATATTTGGGTTGTGATAGTTTATGATCTGTGTGATGTTACCAGGGGGAGCTGTGTGAAGAATGCACAAGAGTCTCTCTGTGTCATTCATTTTAACTGCACGCTGACCTCAAAATATAAGATTGAATTTTAAATATCACTAGTCTACATATATTTGGATATATTTTTGGACTCTCTGTTTTGATGATGGATATAATTGTTTATCTTTACACCAATATCACTATATTAATTACTGTAGATTTATAATAAATCTTAGGATAAGGTAGAGTCGATGCCAGAAATATAATCTTTTTCAAAATGCTTTGTCCTCTTTAAATGATTTGGCTTTCTACATGAATTGTAGAACCAGCTTGACAATTTAGACAAGAAAGCCTGTTTGGATTTGATTGGACTTGCATTGAATCTATAGATCATTTCGGGACAATTGACATCTTAACCATATCACATCTTTCATGAATAAGGTATATATCTGTTCACTTATTTAGGACTTGTCAATGTTTGCTGGTTTTAATCAAGTGGGCCCTGCACATATTTTGTCAGATTCATTCCTAAGATATTTTTATCTTTGATGCTATTTTAAATGGTATTTAAATTTTTTCTATTTCCAATTGTTCATTGTTATAAGAAATACAATTAATTTTTGTCTAATGGTCTTGTATACTGTAACTTTACCAAATGGAGTGATTGTATCAGCTATTGTATTAAATTTCACAAGATTTTCTACAAGACAACATGCCACCTATTATTAAGATAGGCTTGTCTTTTTCCTTCTAAAATGTCCATATTGGAGCAGACATATGTATCTTGTATCTTTTCTGACAAGTAAATATGCTGAATTCATCATGTTTATTCATATGTACATAATATATTTCCTTTTCTCTTCTGGCTGTGTTTAAGATTTTCTCTTTATCACTCATTTTATGTAATTTAGGTAATTTAAGTATGATGGGACTAGTTTTCTTCTTTTCTTGTGCATGAATGATCTGTAAGTTAAAAGTTTCACACATTATGAGATATTTCACATACATATCTGAACAATTGTCCACTATCATTTGTTCATATATTTTTTTATAACCTCTTCTCTTCAGAAGCTTCAATTCTGGCATATTATACTCCTTGAAGTTGTCCCAAAACTCACTGATGCTCTGGGATTTCTTCACTTTTTTGTTCCTTATCCCTCTAAGGTTTATTTTGGACAGTTTCTATTGTTTTGCCTTCAAGTTCACTCATTTTTTCTTCTTCTTAATATCTTATCTACTGAGAATTCTATTCAGTCTATTTTTGAATTTTTCATGGTATCTTTCATCTCCAGAAGTTTGATTTGGGTCTTTCAAAGATGTTCTGTTTAGCTTTTTTTAATAGCTGTTTTAATGTCCATATCTTGACTAGTTCTGAGTCAGTTTCAATTGATTGGTGTTTGCTATCACAATGGATCATATTTTCCTGCCTCTCCAAATGCCTAGTAATCTTTGATTGGATAGCAGACATTGTGAATTTTATAATTTTAGGGGTTATATATTGTTGTAATCCTATAAACATTCTTGAGCTTTCTTCTTCAAACCACCTAAGTTAACTTGATAAAGTTAGATCTTTGTTTGGATCTTGCTTTAAAGATGTGTTAGGTGAGACTGGAGCAGAATTTAGTTTAGGGCTAGTAAATTATTCTGGACCACTGAAACAAGACCTTAGTGGGTACTTCCCAATGCTTTGTGAATTATGATGTTCTTTTCAGTCTGGCTAGTGGGCTCAGGTCCTCTTCTAGGCACTGTGTGGACACCAGTTTCTGTTCCCCATGATATTTTTATAATGCTTTTTCACCAGCTTTGGGTAGTTTCTGCTCATGTATATATTGATTAATACTCTACTGAATGCCCGAGGGGGACCCCTGCAGATCTCTTGAGATTCTCTGTGTGCAGCTCTCTCAGCCCTGTGAATTGTAGCCATTTTGATCTCTCTGGACTCTCAGCAATATCTTCTTATCTGGAGAAGTCCATTTTCCCTCGCTTCAGTTCCCCTTCCCTGTGTTATAGTCTGTAAACTCTCTCAAGGCAATAAAATAAGCAATAGTAGGGTTCACTTCATGTGTCTACATCTCACAGGGATCACTCTCTTTCATTGCCCAGTGTCTGGTGAATTGTAAGCCATTGTTCCATGTATGTTCTGTTGTTTCTGTTTTGTGTCATGCATGCAAGAGGGTAAATTCCATCCTTGTTATTCTATCTTGGATAGAAGCAACAGTCTAGAAAGAGAATTTTGAAGGAAATCCTATTTGGAAATTGTACAGTTGGGAGAGAAGGGAACCTAAAGGAACCAACATCCTTCCTTCTGGGGGATGGACATTCTGACAGCCATGCTAACTAGTTTCCTGTCTCCCTAGGCCCCACCTTCACTGGGACCCTGGAATACCTCAGCCTTAGGGAAATGTACCATTAGGAAAATCCCACTCTTCTGTGTGGGAGTTGGGTTTTCCCAAAATATCTGCAGAGATTTGCCCTGATGGGTTCGGTAGAAGCTTGGAATGAGGACACAGAAATGGGATCAGCTCCTGACAAGTCTCTGTGGATGTGCAGCCCAAGCAACTGTGTTCTCACACCAGCCCTAGGCAGCACATACAACTCAAGTTGCACATTTTCCTAAGAGAAGAACTCAGGAGGAAAGTAAGCTAAAATCTTTCCTAAAATTTTCTAAAATAAGTGACCTTTAATTGCTTTACTTAATTTCTCCCAAGATAGGGTACGAATAATAGATTTATAAATACAGTGAGAATAGGCTGTGGTAAAAGACACAAGTTCCCAGTCAGACTTATTTTGTTTAGTCTGAGATCACTGAAACCTGATGTTTAGAAAGCAATGTTTGCTGGTTGTGCAAAGCCAAGTTTATTCTTAGGGCAAAACATTTTAAAATATGACCATTGAAGAATAAATTAACTGCAGGGTAAATTGACTTCTTGTAATTAATTTTTAATGCAGCATTACAAGAATCTACCATTTAGTTAAAGTTCTAGTGAAAAAGTTAATGCTCAGACTGATCAGTTTCACTTCCTTCTAAACTTTACTCCAATTGTCTCCGAGAAACTCTCTTGTTAAAATGGAAATACATTCCTATACTTTCCTGAGACATGTTCTTCAGAAAGACAGATAAAATCAAGAAAAAGGAAAACTATATACTTAGCTTACCTTGAGTCCCACAATATCAAAAGCCTGTGAATGAACTATAAGAAAAACATGCCATCCCAACATCAATACTCAGACATACCTGCAGATATCCTATCCTTTCATGGATTCTGATTTGTGCCCTTCGAATCTGTACAGATGACCAAAAGTAAATTCTCATGTCATTAACAATAACAACAACAATAACAACGAATTACCTCTCAGGAACCCGGTGTAGTAGCTGCGGCCACTTCCTCCCTCCAGTGACCTCACTCCACACCCCCGACTGCCCCTTGAGTCCAAAGAGTTGAGCACAGCCATGTCCAGTGCTCCCCTAGAGATGATGCACCTTCTCCCAGGTCAGATGTGTCCCAAGGCCCATTTGCACTCCAAGCACGTAAACCCCTGTCCTAGAGTGAGATGGGAAGCCAAACTGACTGATAAGTCTTGATGTCCCAACCTCAGAGAAGCATGGGTGTAATAAATAAGAGTGTTTAGGCCCCAGTAAAATGGTAGAGCAGATTCTGCCTCTGTTAGAACTGGAGCAATCCTCACTTGGCTCTAGATCATGCAATCTCCCAGCTTCTAGTGTTACACACTGCTCTTAGCTCCAATTCCATAGTGGTGACCTCTGCTCCTACTCGTTCCCCCAACAGGTATCTACTGTGTACCTGTTTTGTTCTAGGTGTTAGAGACACAAAGAAGAACCAGTTTGAAAAGCCCTCTGATGTCATGAAGGGCAGGGGAAGGTGAGATAATAAATTAATAAGATAACTTCAGAAGAATACATGCTTTAAAGGAGATAAAGTAGGTTAATTTATTAAAAATGCCTGGAATAAGGTGCATGATGATTCCTTTAAAGATGGTCGGGAAGGTCTGTCCGAGGGGTAATGGCTGAGCTGCAATGCAAATCAACTTGTATCAGAAGCCCACACAGAAGCTTCTCCCAATCTGATGGGCAGAAAGGGCAAGGTAAGGCCCTGGGCCCCCTTAATCAGGGCTCCAGTCTTTTCCTGGAGGTTCTGGCCCCCCAGACTCTGGTCCCAGGACACTGATGTGCTGCATTGCCCTGCTGTGCCCCCTCTGATCTATCCCCAAACTCCCCCCATGCTGATGCCTGCCCAGGGGTTCCCCAGGTCACTGCCCCAGGCCCAACAGCATGCTGACAGTCGATACTCCAGAACCTCATTTACCCTACACATCCATGCAGAAATGACCTCTAGGTGCCTTCCTGCAGGTGTCTCCTCTCAGCTCAGTGCATACTTACAGCCAGCAACAGAGAAAAGCCATGGGAGACAAAGAAACACATATTTTCCAGCCCTTGGATTGATGCCATTCCTGAAGGCTGGCCACATTCCTGTTGTTATTATATTTATATATTCATGTTTATATAATATATTAATATATATATATATTTATTATTATAAATACATTTTTAAATAAACCAGCTTGAATTACTTACTCTCTGTTGCTTGCCATCAAAGCGTATAAAACATTAACCCCTCTCTACTTTTCCCTCCATCATGGAAGCACCTCTATTCAATGCCACTTCTGAACTGTGAACCCCAAGATTTGATATAATGATGAATGACTACACTTGGAAGGTTTTCCCAGGCATTTTCTTCCCGATGGTGGAGAAACTTCCCTAGGCAGCCTGTTATTTTTTTAATGCTTGTGGCTCATGCTGTTTTCCAAATACAACACTGACAGCATCTAGCCCAAATTGTGCAAATTCTATTTATATTATAACTTTCATCTGATGGCTGTGTCTGTTGAAAATAATGTGTTAATTTTCTTGGGGTCTGTCATGTCTGCATATTTTCCTTAATGTTCGCTTTAACATCTGAGTTCCATTGTTTATTTTTTCTGTAAATATGTTAACTACACAAATATAATATTTGCCTTCATATATTGAAATTCTCTAAATGGGGTCCTATCAGAGCAAAGTATTCATTCTCTTGGATCAGTAATAGTATGTGAAAGAAACATCATATTTTCCTTCCCACTTCTTAATTTGTTCAGCATATTCAGCTGATATTGTAGTATGCATCAATTTTAATCTCATGTACAGATATAATTAAAGCAAAATCAGGTACAGATGCTAAAACCTTTCAGGAAAAGAGACACTGGAAACTATATGTCCAAAAAATAATTTGGAATCTATTCTTTCTGAGAATAAGGTTTCATGTAAACACAAGTTCTACTTTAACAGCAGCCATCATCAGTCCTACCTCTACAGAACAATTTCAATACAAGAGAAAATTGTTAGAAACAAACGATTGTTGGGAAGATTCAGAATTTTAAGTCTCTTCCTAATATCAACAAATGATCCTTGGTTACTATTTATGAGCTTATTTAATAATCCTTCTACACTGGATTTAACTATGCCAATGCATATTTTTAATTAAAAAATAAACAAACTCTTTTTAGACAAGCAAAAACATTGTCTAACGGAAACCCCAATCTCAAGAATATATGAAAAGATGTTGAAAATGTCATGTGTTCACATTGTGGTGTCTAAAGCCCATCATGGTTGTGTAATGGAGCAATCTAGTAACTTTAGTTTTCTGCCTCACACACCCACTCCATACATAAATGGGATTGCCTGCTTTCAAGGCAGAAGGCTGGCCTGTTGTTGTGACATGCCACCTGACAGACTGGGGTGGACCCTGTAGCCATTTATGTACTCTGTAAATGCACTTATCTGACCGTTATTGACTCGACCAGAAAAAGACAGCTAAGAAAGAACAATAATGTAATATTAATATATTTTAAATCAAAGCAAAACTGTCCACACTTTTTTCTTTAAGGATTATTTCAGGATACTACAGAATGTCACTCCGGGAAGATGAGGCAATCTTTCAAGTAAAGGATTATATCCTAAACTTTTGTGTCTCTTATAGAACATCTTACAATGCATTATAGAAACAATGAGAATTTTTTTACTTGACTTTAAATATAATTTTTTTATTATATAGCAATGATCATCTGGCCTTAACCCCAGATTCTTGATGCATTTGATTCTATATTTATCATAAGAGTAAAATACAGTTATGCACAAACTTCCTGGTTTGAGCCTTCTGGTTATTTGGATGCAAGATACTGAGAGTAACTGCATATTCTAGCCTTGTTTTAAATATGGAGTAGCAAATCACAGTCTTTTAAAGTTCTGGACTATATTTTCTCATTCATCCAGTCATTCCTTCATTCACTCAACAGCTATTGCTTGAGTTCCTTACAACCACTTGGGATAAAACAATTAGCAAAATAAATGAAAATCTCTGTTCCCATGGGGGTGCATGCCAGTGGGGAGCAAGTGACAATAAACAAATAAACCACTAAAATACACAGCACATGAGATGACAAAAAGAGCCATGGAGCAGAATAAACCAATGTAATGCTATAATTTCATTCAATGCACCTTTCCCCCAGGGAAACATTTATGTCCTATTTCGAATGTGGATATAATTTTGCTTTACCAATATTTGAGCAAAATCTGATAGGAGCCTTGGTGAGTCTAAAATCTAATGGAAAGGCATTAGACAACTTGTAGAGAACCTGGGCATTAAAAACACATCTTCACTCTGGCTCTGGAATGGTCCAGTCCTAAAGGAAATGCTTAGAGTAAGGAACTGCTTTTCCCCAATAGTAGAGTTAAGAGAATTTTGCTCCAAATTCGAGGCTGATTTGCTGTCCTATGGCATTGATGGTGAGGCTGTGTGTGGAGCTGAGCTACCAGAGATGAACTGATTATTGGAATTCTAATCACTGATCAAAAATGTGATGTGGATGATTGGAAAAGACACCATTGCTTGAATCCCCATCAGAGAGATATGGTCAGTCACCAAATATCAGATGACTTTTCCACAAACCACCTGAGAATCATTCAGTGAAACGCTGCTTACTGGCTTGATATCCCATTGATTCATCCAATTAAGACTGTTAGACGAGATTGAGAGAACCCTAAGACTGAAGAGCAAACCAAGAATAGAATCGATATAAAGCAGACAGGAAATCACAGCCTGACAGGGGCAATCTATCCAAGAATATGGATTTCAGCTGCAAAACTTTAAATTCCTGTGGATTAAAAGCATCATCAGAATATTGCTCTGTCAATACTGGTCGTTAACTTGGCATTACTATCTCTCATTAAGTGTAACCATCGCTAATTTCTCTAATGCTTAGCATACATGTGTAACACTACTTCAAGATGCATAAATGTAGATGGAAACCAAAGAAAATAATTTTAAGAATCATTTTAGACATGAATGTTACTGCAAACCAATCACCTAGCCAATTTCACATTTTTCTCGATTATGCTAAGTGGGTGTTGTAGTTTCCTAGAGCTGCCATAACAAAGTACCATAAACTGGGTGGTTTAAAACAACAGAAAGTTATAGTCACACAGGTCTGGAGACTGAAAATCTGAAGTCAAGTTGTGACTCCTTCCAAACTCTACAGAAGAACCCATTCCATGCCCCACTCCTGCTTTCTGGCAACTCCAGGAAGCAACTGGAGTGGCATTTGGTGCTCTCTGCCTCAGTTTCCACACGGCATCCTCTCTGTCTGTCCGCCTGTGTCCAGATTTCCTTTTCTTATGAGGACACCTGTCCCATTGGACTGAAGGCCCACCCCACACCAGTGGGGCCTCCTGTAATTTGCCTAATTCTATTTGCAATGGATGTAAGTCCTAGGAACTGGAACTTAACATCTTCTGGTGGACACAATTCAAGTCTTAATAGCGTACAGTCATTTTATGTATAAAAGAATTAAATTGCCAGTGAAAATAATATAATCAATGAAAGTAAAATTCAAATTTCCTATAAGGTTTTCTTAATTTTAATAAAAATTCAAGCCTCCTCCCCAAAAGAGCTAATGGAATGAATAGCTATTTAAAAACTTTAAAGAAGGCTCAAAAGAAAGATACTTTTATAAAGTTTTAAAAAAGCACCCATAAATAAAACAAAACTTTATCAAATTCTAGATAATCATACTTCTTTAGAAGAAGGTGTTCCCCCACAACTGTGCAATTCCCAGCAAACTGGCCACACAAACACACATGCACAAACACAAATTTCATGAAGGCAGATACTTTTCAGTTAGCTACCAAAATCATTTGCAGGAAAGCATGAGAATAGTAGGCCTGAGAAGAATTTTAGTCCTTGCCGGGGTCTTACTCCCTGCATCAACACATTTCTCATGAATCCTGCTATGACCCATCCATCATGGCTGAAAAATTACATCGTTTCCTCCTGCGCCCTTTGAACCCAGCTCACCCTGCCTCACACTCTCCATCTGCATGTCCATTTACCACTGCCCAGATGGACTCCCAGTCCCTTAAGGGCTGCATATATTTTGAGAGAATAAATTTTAAATATTTAATAATTTTTCAGTGACTTGTTCAATATAACTTATCCAATGAGAGGTGTTTTTTATCACTCCAGTAGCACAAGGAATTCTCAAGAATGTCTAAAATATGGTGTCTTAGTGTGAATGCCACAGTAAAATTATATCAGCTGAAATGATAGGAAACTGCATCTGAAAACGTCCTTAGGAATAATTTAGTTCTACTTTCTTTTAAGTGGAGAAAACTGAAAACCAAAGATTCGGGGTGAATTGTTCAAGATTACTTAGCTCATCTGTGGTAAAGCAGGGACTCAATTGTAAATATTCTGGCACCCAAATATCTTCTCTAAAACTTGGTAAATGCCCTACATTTAAAATTCAGTGCTTTGAGTTATGATGCTGCAAGCTGAAATTTTTAAAGATTTAGGCAAGATGCCCAAATATGACCTGAGAATGCATAGCCCTCAACTTGCTCCACAGTCACCCCAGTTATGTCACAGCAAACAGCAAGGGTTCGAGCTTAGTCAGCAGAGGTAAGCCCAGTCTCCACCATGAGGTTTCACCCTCGGCAAAGCTTGAGTCACTGGGGAGACGCTGTGGTGGCTCTCAGCAAGGAACATCTAAC